>NC_134355.1:385266926-385531660 GCF_048569485.1 Anomaloglossus baeobatrachus | reverse complement strand
GAGATTTTTAAAAACACAAAAAAATAGTATTGTAAGTTAAATCGGTTAGCCCTATCACACTGCCCACCACTGGTAATTCCTAATATGTAGGGGAACACGAATAATAGCACCTAAAGAGCATGACACAGTCACCAGTCTCTTAGTCATGAATCAGTAATATTGTAAATTCTTTGGAGCCACTTGAACAATGTCCACATTAATAAGGGAATAAGGGATCGAAAACAATATAGGGTCGGCATAAACCAAACTAACACTGCACAAAAATGGGAGAACATAAATGATGGAAAACCCAACAATACATCAAACACTGGAAGAACTGTAGGGGCAAATTCACTGCACCCCACAACCACCATAATAGCTCCCATAAGCCTACTATCTCAGAAACCTCGGTCCGGTGTAGGCTAACAAAAGGGCTCTATATAACTGATCAAATGGCACGGTTAAAAAGACGAAACCACCATCAACCACCACAACGTACACCTCAGCACAAGATTTTAGATGAAACTGCCAAAATTAATCTGGTCATTAAGACCCTCAGGACGACAAGTCCGCAGTCTAAAAATCATCCTTGCTTCCTTTTGAAGGAGCAATCTATCCAAATTACCACCCCTCTTGGGGATGGATTCACTCTCAAGATCCCCATGAAGGTAATTGCCTCCCTGTTGCCAGAGTGCTGTGTATTCATGTGCCTGGAAATAGGAGTTTCGCGTTCATTCCTTATATCGCCTAGGTGCTCACCCACCCGTCGGCGGCCCTTATACCTTGTTCATGGGGTATTGAAGAGTACAAACTCTCCACATCAATACTAGCCAGGAAAGTCTCCGAGTCCACCGTGACCCCCTCTATCCTCTTCATGAAATCCATACTGTCACGGATATAGGAGGGTAATGATGTCACAAATGGACTAAGGATTTATCTAAATAGATGCCCACGTTCTGTCCTATGCTGCCGACACCAGAAACTATGGGTCGACCTCTTAGGGGTGTGGTCCCCTTATGAATTTTAGGCAGGACATAGAACGTGGGCATCACCGGGTGGTCAGAAAATAAGAAGGAAAATTCATCAGCACCAATCAGCCCATCTGCCTTTGCTTTACCAAGCAAAAATCGTTCCTTACGTGACCGTCTGACGCACAGTCACTTTGTGGCCCCGGACAAACCAACAACGTGGCTCCCAAGTAAACCTACTGGGTGCTTTAGATGTGGGTCTTGTGTGGCCTGTAGTCACATCCAGACAGGCAAGACTTACACTAGCACGGTCACGGGAGAGTGTTTAAAATTGAAGGACTTTATAAATTGCAAGACGAAGGGGGTAGTGTATTTAGCTACGTGTCATTGCGGAAAGCAATATGTTGGAAAGACCACCAGGGAGTTTCGCCGACGGGTGGGTGAGCACCTAGGCGATATAAGGAATGAACGCGAAACTCCTATTTCCAGGCACATGAATACACAGCACTCTGGCAACAGGGAGGCAATTACCTCATGGGGATCTTGAGAGTGAATCCATCCCCAAGAGGGGGTAATTTGGATAGATTGCTCCTTCAAAAGGAAGCAAGGATGATTTTTAGACTGCGGACTTGTCGTCCTGAGGGTCTTAATGACCAGATTAATTTTGGCAGTTTCATCTAAAATCTTGTGCTGAGGTGTACGTTGTGGTGGTTGATGGTGGTTTTCGTCTTTTTAACCGTGCCATTTGATCAGTTATATAGAGCCCTTTTGTTAGCCTACACCGGACCGAGGTTTCTGAGATAGTAGGCTTATGGGAGCTATTATGGTGGTTGTGGGGTGCAGTGAATTTGCCCCTACAGTTCTTCCAGTGTTTGATGTATTGTTGGGTTTTCCCATCATTTATGTTCTCCCATTTTTGTGCAGTGTTAGTTTGGTTTATGCCGACCCTATATTGTTTTCGATCCCTTATTCCCTTATTAATGTGGACATTGTTCAAGTGGCTCCAAAGAATTTACAATATTACTGATTCATGACTAAGAGACTGGTGACTGTGTCATGCTCTTTAGGTGCTATTATTCGTGTTCCCCTACATATTAGGAATTACCAGTGGTGGCAGTGATAGCTAACCGATTTAACTTACAATACTATTTTTTTGTGTTTTTAAAATCTCTTTTGGTTGTCCATTATGGTTTGCACTTGTGCGGCTGGTGCGTTCCAGAGTGGTACGCTGAAATATCGCCTATTAGCCAATAATATTAGAGTGTGACCCACGCATGCGCGGTATGTGCGTTCCACTTTGGAACGCGGATGAACTTTGAACCAGCCGCGCGTGCGCACTAGTGGCCGCCCGGGCAACATACACGCGATACTTGGAGAGCGTGATCCCGCGCATGCGCGGTGTGTGCGTTCCACTCTGGAGCGCGGAAGAAATATTATCCAGCCGCGCGTGCGCGCTAGTGGCCGCCGGGGCAACCCAGACCTGATGGATTGAGTGCGGATCGCACGGGCACAGTGATTAGAGTCCACTTGAACTGTAAGTTTGATGGGCAGGATGGGTGAAATCGTTCCGATCCGCCCTGCATGAACAGGAGGATGTGTATACCTGCTCTGCCTGATAAGAATCTGGGCAGATCCTTCTATGTTCATAGTTGGTGATCGATTAATAAGGCTGCTGGAATATGTGCTCCCACTGATTGCAGGTGATACAGGAGTACTGAGAGGTATATAAGGTAGGGTTTTGGCAGTATGCAGCGTCCCACTGGCCATTAGCACATACACTTAAAGCGGTGTGTGAACACACTGACTGAAAGCAAGTAGTGTAATGTATTGACCTGCCACTGCAGGCTTTACCTTCTTTTTCTCCCCTGAGGAACTCTCCGGTCACACGGAGAGGGAAACGCGTTGGGAGGGGTTTTGTGTATTTATTGGGGTAGTTATCCTGACTTGGGTGCTGCCCTTGTAAGGGCGGAAGCTATTGCAGGGGCACGACAGGGGTAATGTAACTGTACTGTTTATCCCCTGCTTTACGTCATTGGTCTGGTGTCCGCCCGCCTTGGATTATACAGTGGTGTGGATCCCTCAGGAGAAGAACTGGGTGAGATCCTTCCTTTTATTATACTTCACTTTGCACGTTGATTTATTTTATCATTATATTTATTAAAAGTTATATTTTAAATCCTTGCTATACAACATATCATATTTAGGATTTAGGCTACATCTCCCTGCCAGGTGGCAGGTTTGCTTTTCTTATTGTATTTGAATATCTGGCATGGCTGGTTTCTTGGCGTCAGCGCCGGGATACTACCTCATGGTTAACCGAGGCAAGAGACATTTTTTCTGAAAAAGAATTTGCTCAGAAAAAATTTCTGCCATCATATACGACGGCATTTAAAGAGATCACCAAGACCTATAAGGAACAAACAACGAGCTGGTGGGAGGTGCAGAGCCTAGACAATTATATAAAAAACGGAATAGTACCAAGGGGCCTACGTATTTCGCTACTACCTGCACCGAGGTGCCGTACCCCTCAGTTGGTGAGTGCATGGGAAAAAGAAGCAACTGCTAGTTCCTTGAGGCTGATGAAAATTCTGCTGACAGAGGAGAGGGTTTGTCTTGAGGCTCTGGATAATAAACTGAAAGAGCAGATTGAATATATTAAGACCTTTCAGGGAGAGGCTGATTTTGTAGCCAAAGAGAACCTTCTACAGAGTACAGTAGAGAAATACCAGTATCGAATTAAGGAGAGGAAGCACAAGCAATTTGTGCGAGATCTCCAAGATTTCAAAGAAAATAAGGTTTACCAGTTTGTTCCAACCGAGGTGACAACCACCAGGGAGCGCGAATCGGACCTCTCGTCTACGGAGACAGAGGCTTCTGACTCAGAGAGTAGACATTCCAATTCATTTAACCAACAGAGAGGGAGAAAGTTCCATAAAGGTAATTTTAGAGGGAATCGGCAATACCCTATTGGCTCAAATAACGGTTCTTTTTTAGAGAGACAACATTTTCTGAGGAGCCACAAAACAAAAAGCAAAGAGTAGATTCCCAAATTATTAATTTGTCTAGGCGACCTCTCACCAGCGCGGAAATGTCGGTCCTGAGCAAGGGACTTTCGTTTGTGCCCACTAGCGACATGTCTATTTTTGACTTCATTGTTGACCTAAACTTGTTATCAGGAAACTCCGTTGGAGAAAATTCTTTAAACTAAAGGATAATCGATTGTGTGAGGAGTTAAACATACCCTCTGATATGTTGGGTGATGTTAGATTGCTGGCTGATCTGGATATGCCCATTACCGCTAACACTGGAAGGGGTCCCTTCACCAACCTTAAGAATCCGAGCACCAAAATGCCTCCAAATACCACTGATATTTCAGCCATAGACATTTTTTTTGAATTTGGTGACTCGTGATGTGTGTGAATCATTTGGAAGCCCTCATGACCAACGGGCGTGTTTGTCAAAATCTGTAGCCAGCAATCTTGTAACGCAGAGTAATAACCTTACTAAACTTGAGATGAAGGCTCTATGTATGTTGGAGAAGGACAAGACAATTACCATTAAGCCCTCCGATAAGGGGGGCAATGTGGTTGTTTTGGATTCTCAAGACTATCGTAAAATTTGTCTGGATGGTCTAAAGGATATGGCTACATACAAGAGAGTCTCTAGTAGTCCGCTGGAACTCTCCAAAAAAACATTGAGAGACCTGCTTGGTAAAGCAAAGGCAGATGGGCTGATTGGTGCTGATGAATTTTCCTTCTTATTTTCTGACCACCCGGTGATGCCCACGTTCTATGTCTTGCCTAAAATTCATAAGGGGACCACACCCCTAAGAGGTCGACCCATAGTTTCTGGTGTCGGCAGCATAGGACAGAACGTGGGCATCTATTTAGATGAAATCCTTAGTCCATTTGTGACATCATTACCCTCCTATATCCGTGACAGTATGGATTTCATGAAGAGGATAGAGGGGGTCACGGTGGACTCGGAGACTTTCCTGGCTAGTATTGATGTGGAGAGTTTGTACTCTTCAATACCCCATGAGCAAGGTATAAGGGCCGTGGAGTACTTTTTGTCAACAAGGGGTCAGCAATTTGAGGTTCATAACCAGTTTGTTCTATCCCTGTTACACTTCGTCCTATATAACAACTTTTTCACGTTTGACGGTTCGATTTACCACCAGCTCAGGGGCACTGCAATGGGGAGCCCTTGTGCTCCCTGTTATGCAAATCTGTTCCTGGGCTGGTGGAGGACACGTGTGTGTTCTCCGAAAGAATGTCCAGGTATACGTCTATGATTGAAATTTGGACTAGATTTATAGACGATGTTTTTGTACTATGGAAGGGGCCCCGGGATGAGTTTACGAATTTTGTGAAAGACCTGAATTGTAACTCGATAGGCCTTAATTTCACGTTCGTCATCCATCCCAGCGAACTATCTTTTCTGGACTTAATGGTCTCGATAGACTCTCAGGGGGGCCTACAGACGACCATCTTCAGGAAACCCACTGCAACCAATTCTCTCCTAAATTGGAGAAGTCACCACCCATTCCCTCTGCGACGCGGTATTCCGAAAGGACAATACCTGCGTCTCAGACGGAATTGCTCCACGAGGGATGAATTTGTTGAGAAGGCCAAAGACCTGAGGGAGCGTTTCCTTGACAAGGGCTATCCGAACTATATTCTCAAGGATGCCTACCACCATTCTCTGAACCAGGATCGGAATCGACTCCTTGTTCCAAAACCTAAAAAGGAGGAGAATGGTGGCTTGGTGAGATTTATCACGACCTTTACAAAGGGGGCAAACCAAGTGAGAGGAATATTGGAGCGGCATTGGGGGATCCTGAAGATGGACACTGATATTGCTGACACAATTGGTACACAACCATCTATAACATTCCGAAAAAATCGTTCCTTACGTGACCGTCTGACGCACAGTCACTTTGTGGCCCCGGACAAACCAACAACGTGGCTCCCAAGTAAACCTACTGGGTGCTTTAGATGTGGGTCTTGTGTGGCCTGTAGTCACATCCAGACAGGCAAGACTTACACTAGCACGGTCACGGGAGAGTGTTTAAAATTGAAGGACTTTATAAATTGCAAGACGAAGGGGGTAGTGTATTTAGCTACGTGTCATTGCGGAAAGCAATATGTTGGAAAGACCACCAGGGAGTTTCGCCGACGGGTGGGTGAGCACCTAGGCGATATAAGGAATGAACGCGAAACTCCTATTTCCAGGCACATGAATACACAGCACTCTGGCAACAGGGAGGCAATTACCTTCATGGGGATCTTGAGAGTGAATCCATCCCCAAGAGGGGGTAATTTGGATAGATTGCTCCTTCAAAAGGAAGCAAGGATGATTTTTAGACTGCGGACTTGTCGTCCTGAGGGTCTTAATGACCAGATTAATTTTGGCAGCTTCATCTAAAATCTTGTGCTGAGGTGTACGTTGTGGTGGTTGATGGTGGTTTTCGTCTTTTTAACCGTGCCATTTGATCAGTTATATAGAGCCCTTTTGTTAGCCTACACCGGACCGAGGTTTCTGAGATAGTAGGCTTATGGGAGCTATTATGGTGGTTGTGGGGTGCAGTGAATTTGCCCCTACAGTTCTTCCAGTGTTTGATGTATTGTTGGGTTTTCCCATCATTTATGTTCTCCCATTTTTGTGCAGTGTTAGTTTGGTTTATGCCGACCCTATATTGTTTTCGATCCCTTATTCCCTTATTAATGTGGACATTGTTCAAGTGGCTCCAAAGAATTTACAATATTACTGATTCATGACTAAGAGACTGGTGACTGTGTCATGCTCTTTAGGTGCTATTATTCGTGTTCCCCTACATATTAGGAATTACCAGTGGTGGCAGTGATAGCTAACCGATTTAACTTACAATACTATTTTTTGTGTTTTTAAAAATCTCTTTTGGTTGTCCATTATGGTTTGCACTTGTGCGGCTGGTGCGTTCCAGAGTGGTACGCTGAAATATCGCCTATTAGCCAATAATATTAGAGTGTGACCCACGCATGCGCGGTATGTGCGTTCCACTTTGGAACGCGGATGAACTTTGAACCAGCCGCGCGTGCGCACTAGTGGCCGCCCGGGCAACATACACGCGATACTTGGAGAGCGTGATCCCGCGCATGCGCGGTGTGTGCGTTCCACTCTGGAGCGCGGAAGAAATATTATCCAGCCGCGCGTGCGCGCTAGTGGCCGCCGGGGCAACCCAGACCTGATGGATTGAGTGCGGATCGCACGGGCACAGTGATTAGAGTCCACTTGAACTGTAAGTTTGATGGGCAGGATGGGTGAAAATCGTTCCGATCCGCCCTGCATGAACAGGAGGATGTGTATACCTGCTCTGCCTGATAAGAATCTGGGCAGATCCTTCTATGTTCATAGTTGGTGATCGATTAATAAGGCTGCTGGAATATGTGCTCCCACTGATTGCAGGTGATACAGGAGTACTGAGAGGTATATAAGGTAGGGTTTTGGCAGTATGCAGCGTCCCACTGGCCATTAGCACATACACTTAAAGCGGTGTGTGAACACACTGACTGAAAGCAAGTAGTGTAATGTATTGACCTGCCACTGCAGGCTTTACCTTCTTTTTCTCCCCTGAGGAACTCTCCGGTCACACGGAGAGGGAAACGCGTTGGGAGGGGTTTTGTGTATTTATTGGGGTAGTTATCCTGACTTGGGTGCTGCCCTTGTAAGGGCGGAAGCTATTGCAGGGGCACGACAGGGGTAATGTAACTGTACTGTTTATCCCCTGCTTTACGTCATTGGTCTGGTGTCCGCCCGCCTTGGATTATACAGTGGTGTGGATCCCTCAGGAGAAGAACTGGGTGAGATCCTTCCTTTTATTATACTTCACTTTGCACGTTGATTTATTTTATCATTATATTTATTAAAAGTTATATTTTAAATCCTTGCTATACAACATACTGCACAGGTTGCAAATGATGATTCCTTTATTGTCCGCACTTTTGTGAAAAAAGTGCCAGACTGGGGAATACCTAACCATTGACCTGGAAACTTATCGACTATAGGTGCTCTGGGGAACAGTTGCCTGCTTTCTCCCTCTGGCCACCCCATTTCCTCTTCCTGTCTGTTCCAGTGATGCAAATCCCTACCCGTCTGCACTGCTGTCTTTGGTCTTCATGATACCTTCCCAGGTAGGGTCAATGACTTCATCGTCTACTACATCGTCTTCCACTTCCATACTCTGGTACTCCAGACTTGTTGACTTACAAACATCATTTGTTGGCAACTATGTCTCATCATCTACCTCTTAAGACACTAATTGCCATTTCCCACTATTTTCTTCTTCTAACCGTGGCTGTTCAAATGTTTGAGCATCACTGCAAATAATCTCCTCATGTACCTCTTGAAATGAGCATGGTGAAAGGCCAGAACAAATATATGAAAATGTAAAGAGCTCCTCTGACTGTCTGAGTGTGGGTTACAGGTCTCCTGGGACTTACCATGGTGGGAGGAAGAAGAGTGAGGATTATTTGACCCAGACTCTTCGTTAATGAGACTGGACTTTGCGGGAGACAGAGTGGTAATAGTAAACATACTGGAAGCATTGTCTGCCATCCAACTGACCACCTGTTTTCAAGAGCAGTGTCTCGCGCACCCTCTGAAAAGTGGGACAGGAAGCTTGGTCTCATGAACTAGCATGGTGGTTGTGCTCCCACAGCTAGCATACTTTCACCTGGCTTCAGCCTCTGCGTACACCATCAGCAGCACATCCACTTACCCGTCCCTTACAGCATGCTTTGTGCATTTTAAATTAGGCAGATACTATATATACCTGCAAACTTTCCGCTATTAATAGGGCAAACAAAAAAAATTGTTGTAGCAGCAGTATAAGTATACAAGGACTGTATGGCACTAAAACCTGCCTATATGCCTCTAATCGTAAACTCATACCTCCCAACCGTCCCGGATACAGCGGGACAGTCCCTCTTCTGAGCCTTTGATCCCGGGTCCCGCCCGTGAGGCTGTTTGTCCCGGCTCCACCCACCCACTGTAGCCCCGCCTCGCTGTTTCTCCCTTCTACTATTCATTACAGAGCCGAGCGCGCACCTACTCCTGTGACTGCTGCTGAGGTATGAATCACCCCCTGCAGCAGAGCGACCCCCCCCCTGCAGCAGAGCGACCCCCCCCTGCAGCAGAGCCCCCCCCCCTGCACCAGAGCCGACCCCCCCAGTCCCGGAGCCTGCGTTTGTCTGCAGCTGTTCTCTCTGATTCCCCGTGTGCGGGCTTCTCACTGCTGCAGACACGCGGGGAGTCAGGACGCTGAGGTGACCGTGCAATCAGCACTTATCTCCTGCAGATAGCAGTGACAATAACCTATGCAGAGTGACATCTGCAGGCTTCTATTAGCTTACCGATCAGTGGTCTCCTGCCTGTGGAGCAGAGCTGCTGGGTCCTAGCTTCCCAACAGCTTCAGCTCTGCTTTATCCTGGCTCCTCTACCAGTTAAAGGGAACATGTCAGCAGAAATTTCACAATAAAAATAAAAGATTCCCCTCTGCAGCTCCTGGGCTGCTTCTAGAAAGGTTCCTGTTGTTATTGTGCCCTCTTTGAGACCTACAAAAATACTTTATGAAGTCTTACCTTTTTGTATGCAAATGTGTTTTTATGGTCACGGGGGCGGGCTGTCTGGCGTCCGTTATTCCCCCCTCCTGCCGCTTTACGCAGTCCCCCATTGCTCATTTACATACACAAGGACGCCTTCCTCATGTAACTGTCCTCCCGAAGTTTTGCGCATGTGAACGCTTTTTCAGGTGATTGCGCAGGCACGAGATTATGGGCAGCGCTGTGATTGTCATCAGCAGCGTTAACCAAGTACCCGCCCATAATCTCGTGCCCGCACTTTTCCCTCTGACTCCACCGTTATGCGCAAGTGCTGGCCATATGAACCATGTTACCTATTACTGCTTGCACGAGATTATGGGCGGGTACTTGGATGACTTTGCTGATGACAATCACAGCGCCGCCCATAATCTCGCGCCCATGGTAATAGGTAACGTGGTTCATATGGCCAGTGCTTGCACATAACGGTGGAGGCAGAGTGAGAAGCGCGGGCACGAGATTATGGGTGGGTACTTGGATGACTTTGCTGATGACAATCACAGCGCCGCCCATAATCTCGCGCCCATGGTAATAGGTAACGTGGTTCATATGGACAGTGCTTGCGCATAACGGTGGAGGCAGAGTGAGAAGCGTGGGCACGAGATTATGGGTGGGTACTTGGATGACGCTGCTGATGACAATCACAGCGCCGCCCATAATCTCGCGCCTGCGCAATCACCTCAAAAGCGTTCACACTTTGCACAGTGCTTACTCCCGCGAGAGTGGCACTGGGCATGCACAAAACTTCAGGAGGACAGTTACATGAGGAAGGCGTCCTCATGTATGGAAATGAGCAATGGGGGACAGCGTACAACGGCAGGAGGGGGAATAACGGACGCCAGGCAGCCCGCCCCCGTGACCATAAAAACAGATTTGCATACAAAAAGGTAAGACTTCATAAAGTATTATTTTAGGTCTCAAAGGGGGCACAATAGCAACAGGAACCTTTCCAGAATTCATCCCAGGAGCTGCAGAGGGGAATCTTTTATTTTTTTTGCTAAATTTCTGGTGACAGTTTCCCTTTAAAGGGAACCTATCAGGTGCAATCTGCACTCAGAGCCAGGAGCAGTTCTGGGTGTATATTGCTATTCCCTCCCTAACTGTCCCTGTATACACCAGCATAGATAAAGGCATCTATAGAAAAAGTATTTTTAAAGAGCTTATATCTTATGCTAATTAGCGCGGGGACTAGTCCCAAGGGCGTTACTTCACTTGGCTAGTCGGCTCATATAGCGTGTTAGTACTCACACAGGGGCGTAATAACATGCTAACATGCTATGCGAGCCGACTAGCCAAGTGAAGTAACGCCCTTCGGACTAGTCCCCGCGCTCATTAGCATAAGATATAAGATCTTTAAAAATATTTGTTCTTGATCTCTTTATCTATGCTAGTGTATACAGGGACGGTTAGGCAGGGATTAGCAATATGTACCCAGAACTGCTCCTGGCTCTGAGTGCATATTGCACCTGACAGGTTCACTTTAAAGGGAACCTGTCACCAGATTTGGGGCCTATAAGCTGCGGCCACCACCAGCGGGATCTTATGTACACATTCTAACATGCTGCATACCTCCCAACCGTCCCGGATACAGCGGGACTTTCACGCTTTACGTTGTTTGTCCCGTTGCCACGGGCGGGACGGCCGGCTCCCGGGCTCCGCCCACCCACTCTCTCTCCGCCTCCCTGCTTTTCCCTCCTACCATCCTAGTAGACGTGGCATAGAGAGGAGCGCTGCCTGTGCTGCTGCTGGTACAGTAAACTAATCTCCCCAGCGCTGATTTCCCTCCCTCCCCCCTCACCCCCGGCCGGAGCCTGTCTGTGCGGTCGGCCGGCCGCCTGTCTGTGCGGTCGGCCCGCCACCTGTCTGTGCGGGCGCCCCCCGCCGCCTGTCTGTGCGGGCGCCCCCCGCCGCCTGTCTGTGCGGGCGCCCCCCTGCCGCCTGTCTGTGCGGGCGCCCCCCTGCCGCCTGTCTGTGCGGGCGCCCCCCTGCCGCCTGTCTGTGCGGGCGCCCCCCTGCCGCCTGTCTGTGCGGGCGGCCCGCCGCCTCATTGTGCGGGCGGCCGGCCGCCTCTCTCTGCGGGCGGCTGGCCGCCTCTCTGTGCGGGCGGCCCGCCGCCTGTCTGTGAAAGCGGCCGGCCGCCTGTCTGTGAAGGCGACCGGCCGCCTCACTGTGGCTGCCTGCGTGTCCGTGCTGGAGGCCCGCCGGCTGCCTGCGTGTCCGTGCTGGAGGCCCGCCGGCTGCCTGCGTGTCCGTGCTGGAGGCCCGCTGGCTGCCTGCGTGTCCGTGCTGGAGGCCCGCCGGCTGCCTGCGTGTTTGTGCTGAATGGGTGTGGATGGGGAGTGGATATGGGCGTGACTGTGAAATGGGTGTGGTTAGGGGGCGTGGCCTAAAAATTTGCCGCGGCGCGCTACGCGCGCCGCAAACTTTGTCCCTCTTTTCCTTCTTTAAAAGTTGGGAGGTATGCGTAAACTTTCCCTCCTCCACCAGCTATCCCTACATGGATTGCAGGTAAGATCGGTTTTACAATTGAAAGAACTACTATGTAGTCCTGAAAACTACTTTTGTTTTAATGATGCAGCAGTGGTATACAATTACTGCAGTACTAATTTAACACTGCCTGTATGCCGGCTCCAAAGTCAGCTCTCCCTGCTACAACAACTTTTCCTAACCTGATTGCACAGGACAATGGGCTAAGCATAATCAGGTCTTATATACACCTTTATCATGTATGGAAGGCACTCCCTGGATTTAGATTAGCTAAGAGCTGCAACACATGTGGGGTAGGGACTCAAGTATGGCGCTTGAGCAACCACAATGTTCAATTGAGTAACCAGTGTCTCGAGCACCCCAATGCTTAATTGATTATCGAGCTGTGGCGATTACACCCGCTCATCACTATTGGGGGTATGTTTTCTAACAAGTGCAGAGATTACTTTACAGGGAGGGGGACTATGAGCTGACCCCTGTTCCTATTATGAATAATGTCATCCTTTGTTATCTGCCATCGACTTTGTTATTAAGATAGTATCATAGTATCATAGTTTTTAAGGTTGAAGGGAGACTCTAAGTCCATCTAGTTCAACCCGTAGCCTAACATGTTGATCCAGAGGAAGGCAAAAAAAACCCAATGTGGCAAACAAGTTCCAATGGGGAAAAAATTTCCTTCCTGACTCCACATCCGGCAATCAGACTAGTTCCCTGGATCAATACCCTGTCATAAAATCTAATATACATAACTGGTAATATTTAAATTTTTCAAGAAAAGCATCCAGGCTCTGCTTAAATGTTAGTAGTGAATCACTCATTACAACATGATGCGGCAGAGAGTTCCATAGTCTCACTGCTCGTACAGTAAAGAATCCTCGTCTGTGATTATGATTAAACCTTCTTTCCTCAAGACGTAGCGGATGCCCCCGTGTTCCAGTCGCAGGCCTAGGTGTAAAAAGATCTTTGGAAAGGTCTCTGTACTGTCCCCTCATATATTTATACTTTGTGATTAGATCCCCTGTAAGCCTTCGTTTTTCCAAACTAAATAACCCCAAGTTTAATAACCTGTCTTGGTATTGCAGCCCACCCATTCCTCTAATAATCTTGGTGGCTCTTCTCTGCACCCTCTCCAGTTCAGCTATGTCCTTCTTATATATCGGTGACCAGAATTGTACACAGTATTCTAAGTGCGGTCGCACTAGTGACTTGTACAGAGGTAGAACTATATTTTTTTCATGAACACTTATACCTCTTTTAATACATCCCATTATTTTATTAGCCCTGGCAGCAGCTGCCTGACACTGTCCACTAAAGTGAAGTTTACCATCCACCCATACACCCAAGTCTTTTTCTGTGTCTGTTTTACCCAGTGTTCTACAATTAAGTACATAATCATAAATGTTATTTCCTCTACCCAAGTGCATGACCTTACATTTATCTACATTAAACTTCAATTGCCACTTCTCAGCCCAATCCTCCAATTTACATAAATCTCCCTGTAATATAAAATTATCCTCCTCTGTATTGATTACCCTGCAGAGTTTAGTATCATCTGCAAATATTGAAATTCTACTCTGCATGCCCCCAACAAGGTCATTTATAAATATGTTGAAAAGAAGCGGGCCCAATACTGACCCCTGTGGTACCCCACTATGAACTGAGACCCAGTCCGAGTACGTACCATTAATAACCACCCTTTGTTTCCTATCACTGAGCCAGTTTTTAACCCAGTTACACATATTTTCCCCTATCCCCATTATTCTCATTTTATGTACCAACCTTTTGTGTGACACCGTATCAAAAGCTTTTGAAAAGTCCATATACACAACATCCACTGCATTTCCCTGGTCCAGGCTTGAACTTACCTCTTCATAGAAGCTGATCAAATTAGTTTGACAGGATCGATCCCTCATAAACCCATGTTGATACTCTGTCATAAGGTTATTTTTCTTGAGATACTCCAGTATAGCATCTCTCAAGAAACCCTCAAGGATTTTACCAACCGTAGAGGTTAAACTTACCGGCCTATAATTTCCCGGCTCAGTTTTTGTCCCCTTTTTGAATATTGGCACCACATTTGCTATGCGCCAGTCCTGCGGTACCGACCCTGTTATTAAGGAATCTGAGAAGATTAAAAATAATGGTCTATCTATCACAGAACTCAATTCCTGTAGTACTCTGGGGTGTATGCCATCCGGGCCCGGAGATTTGTCAACCTTAGTGATTTCGAGGCGGCGGCGTACTTCCTGCTGGGTTAAGCAGGTAATATTCAAGGGTGAATTTATGGTATCACTGGTCATGTCATCTGCCATGGCATTTTCTTGTATAAAAACCGTAGAAAAAAAGTCATTCAGCAGGTTGGCTTTACCCTCATCCCCTTCCACCATTTCACCAAGACTATTTTTAAGGGGGCCAACACTATCGCTTTTCAGTTTTTACTGTTTATGTAGTTAAAGAATATTTTAGGATTATTTTTACTTTCTCTCGCAATGAGTCTCTCTGTCTCAAACTTAGCTAACTTAATTTGCTTTTTACATATTTTATTTAATTTTCTATAATTATATAATGCCTCATCACTACCTACCCTCTTTAATTCTTTTAAGGCTTTCTGTTTTTCTTTTATTGTATCCCTTACAGCTCTATTTAGCCATAGGGGTTTCCTCCTATTTCTAGCATGTTTGTTCCCATAGGGTATATTTTCTGCACAAGTCCTATTCAGGATGCTCATAAAAGTCTCCCATTTGCTTTGTGTACTTTTATTACTTAGTACATCATCCCAGTTTATTGCACTAAGATCATCTCTCAACCGTTTAAAATTTGCTTTCCTGAAGTTTAGTGTCCTTGTAGCCCCTCTACTATACATCTTACTAAAGAATACATGAAAACTTATTATTTTGTGATCACTATTCCCCAAGTAACCCCCAACTTGTATATTTGATATGCGGTCTGGCCTATTGGTTAGTACAAGGTCTAGTAGTGCTCCCCCTCTTGTGGGGTCCTGTACCATTTGTGAAAGGTAATTATCTTTCATTGTTATCAAAAATCTATTTCCTTTGCTGGAACTGCAAGTTTCTGTTCCCCAATTTATATCAGGATAGTTAAAGTCCCCCATAATAATTACCTCTCCGAGACTCGTTGCTTTATCAATTTGCTTTATGAGGAGATTCTCTACCTCTTCCATAATATTCGGCGTCTTATAACACACCCCTATCAGTATTTTATTATTCATTCTCCCCCCCCCCTTATCTCCACCCATAGGGACTCTACATTCTCAGTACCCTCACATATGTTGTCACGCAGGATGGGTTTTAAGGATGATTTTACATATAGACACACACCTCCCCCTCGCTTATTTGTACGGTCATTCCTGAATAGGCTATAACCCTGTAAATTAACAGCCCAGTCATAGCTCTCATCCAGCCATGTCTCTGATATCCCCACTATATCATAATTTTCTTCCAACAATATTAATTCTAATTCCTCCACCTTATTTGTGAGGCTTCGGGCATTAGTGTACATGCACGTTACGTATGACTCTGTACTTATATTCCTACTTACTGTATTGACTGTCCTAACCCTTCCCCCCGTGCCACCCCCAATTTCATTACTTGTGCCCTGGTCACTATCTGCACTACATTCCCCTTCTATAAAGTGAATACCCTCGCCCCCCATTCCTAGTTTAAACACTCCTCCAACCTTCTAGCCATTTTCTGCCCCAGCAGAGCTGCACCCTCCCCATTAAGATGCAGCCCATCCCTAGCATAGAATCTGTAGCCAACTGAAAAGTCGGCCCAATTCTCCAGGAACCCAAAACCCTCTTTCCTACACCAATTCCTGAGCCACCTGTTAACCTCCCTGATCTCTCTTTGCCTCTCTGGTGTGGCTCGTGGCACAGGTAGTATTTCTGAAAATACCACCTTTGAGCTCCATGCTTTAAGCTTACAACCTAATTCCCTGAAATCATCTTTAAGGACCTTCCACCTACCTTTAACTTTGTCATTTGTGCCAATGTGTACAATGACCGCTGGGTCCTCCCCAGCCCCTCCCAGTAATCTGTCAACCCGATCAGCGATGTGCCGAACTCGAGCGCCAGGAAGACAACACACTGTTCGGCGATCCCTGTCTTTGTGACAGATTGCCCTATCTGTCCCCCTAATAATTGAGTCCCCCACTACCAGTACCTGTATTGCCTGCCCTGCACTCCTATTCCCCCTTTTACTGGAGCAGACACTTCTCTGGCATTCAGAGGTCATGCCTTGCTGCAGCAATGCTACCCCTGTAATGACATCCCCCTCATCTGCCAAGTTTGCAAACCTATTGGGGTGTGTCAGTTCAGGACTAGCCTTCCTAGCACTTTTCCCTTTACCCCCCTTTCTAACTGTCACCCAGCTACCTACCTCACCGTCCTGCCGCTTCCTACTACGATCCTCCCACACATCTGACCCAGCAAGCTGCTGCTCAGTGAGCAGCAGACTCCTTTCCATATTGCTAATGCGTCTCAGAGTTGCCAGCTGCTCATTTAGATCCAGTATCTGGGCTTCCAAATGTGCAACTTGCGCACATCTCGAACAACAGTATGCACCCTCGAACGGCTTTTCAAGGACTGCATACATGAGACAAGATGTACACTGGATCGCATTAGCAATAGTGGAGTACATTTTCTAATGGGGATAGCACTAAACAAATGTTAAGTAATTAAACAACTAAATACAAAATTCTACTCACACTTACTTTTGCTCACACTTTGCTCACTCACGCTCTCAATGAAGAAGACAGGCTAAAATTCACGCGCCGCTAGGCGCGCGGCTTTCAGAAGTCTTCCTTCCGGCTGTAACGGCCAAAACCCGGTTCTCCTTGAGCTCGCGGTGACTCTTCACTTTTCCCAAAAGGCACTGGGAATATGCAAATTATCCTCGCAAGACTCCTTCCCTGGCTTTCAGAAGTCTTCCTTCCGGCTGTAACGGCCAAAACCCGGTTCTCCTTGAGCTCGCGGTGATTCTTCACTTATCCCAGAAGGCACTGGGAATATGCAAATTATCCTCGCAAGACTCCTTCCCTGGCTTTCAGAAGTCTTCCTTCCGGCTGTAACAGCCAAAACCCGGTTCTCCTTGAGCTCGCGGTGACTCTTCACTTATCCCAGAAGGCACTGGGAATATGCAAATTATCCTCGCAAGACTCCTTCCCTGGCTTTTAGAAGTCTTCCTTCCGGCTGTAACGGCCAAAACCCGGTTCTCCTTGAGCTCGCGGTGACTCTTCACTTATCCCAGAAGGCACTGGAATATGCAAATTATCCTCGCAAGACTCCTTCCCTGGCTTTCAGAAGTCTTCCTTCCGGCTGTAACGGCCAAAACCCGGTTCTCCTTGAGCTCGCGGTGACTCTTCACTTATCCCAGAAGGCACTGGGAATATGCAAATTATCCTCGCAAGACTCCTTCCCTGCTTTCAGAAGTCTTCCTTCCGGCTGTAACGGCCAAAACCCGGTTCTCCTTAAGCTCGCGGTGACTCTTCACTTATCCCAGAAGGCACTGGGAATATGCAAATTATCCTCGCAAGACTCCTTCCCTGGCTTATGATGTTAAGATGTTACCTTTCATTTTAATAATGACTATTGTGAGGCCAGTGTGAAAACTGAATGATCTTCATTAATTTTTTAAAGTATTATTTCTATTAAAATATATATTTGTAATATATGTAAAGCGCTGTGGAATTAATAGCGCTATATAAATGAATAAAATTATTATTATTATTATTATATTTAATATACATAGTTAATTTAAACAATAGATTATTTTCTGAGCTGTCAATACAAATTGAGTGTTTCTGGTCAGATCATTTTTATGTAATGCAGTTTTAGATCAGCATGAACATTGGGAAATGAGCCTATTTTATGACATTGCTTCCAAGTAATAACGTAATGAATAATAAACTGGATATCCGATCCGTATGCCAGAATGAAAGTGTGATTTGCTGGATTTCAGGCAAAAGTCGTCAGCATATTTCTTACTGAAGTAATGGGTCATGTAATAGCGGCATAAAGGCGAGCAGTGGGAAATTAGTGATGTCATCATTGTATGCAAGCAAAACTGACCCAGTCAATAGTTAGTGCAGCATATTTTCCCAGCACTCCCTCCAGAACAGTTTGTACTACATTTACCACTATGCTGACTTAAATATGATCTGATTGAACAATACTTTCCACCACAAAACATTTTTTTTTCTTTGCTTATGTAATTCTGGGATAATAGGTCAGATTTGTTTTTATTAATTTCTACCATTGAATAAGAGCTGAAAACTGAATATATACACTGGGTGCACAATTGTATTCCTAATGATTAAACGGAATTTGTCAGAACGTTTTTGCTATGTAATCTGAGAACTGCATAACATAGGGGTTAAACCACTGAATTCAGAGATGTGTCACTTATTAGGCTGTGTGCTGATATTTACTTATATTCATTGTTTTATCACAAGGATATTATTATTATTTCCTAGACTACAGCTTATACGCCTGGTAGACTGACCACGCATCCTCCTGTAATAAGCAGCTCACTTTCCATAGACAATGCACACAGTAAGCTGTGGTGTGTGTTGGGTCAGCTTTATGAGCTCTGCTGCATGCTACATCTAAAAACTCTGATTGTGTTACAACTGCTACATCCAGTAAGCTAAATGATACATCCTTGGAATCAGGGTCTCTTTTCCTACATTATACTGTTCTCAGAAAAGGTAGCAAAAATCTGATGGCAGATTCTCTTTAAGTGGGGTTTTGTCTTTTCTTAGAGATTCCTTTATATTCATCTGTGTTCATAATTATTGGGAAACTATTAGTTTGCAGAATTATTATGAAACTAAATTAAAATCATAAACTTTATAACCTGTGAGAATATTAGCCAAACAACTCAAAATGTACAAAAATATATTTCGGAAATTTAATAATAATAAGTGACCAACATAGTCCCCATTCTTTTTGTTAAAAATAATAATCCTTCCATCCTGAGTCTGATGACAATCAACTTTTTGCGCAGCACTAACAACAGCCTCCCAGACACTGTTCAGAGAGGTTACTGTTTTCCTTCACTTCAGATCTCTAAGAAGGGACCACAAGTTCTCAGTAGGGTTTAAGTCAGATGAGTAAGGAGCCAGGTCATTATTCTTTCATCTTTAAGGCCTTTACTGTTTAGACAAGCAGTTGAGTACTTTGATGCATGTGATGGAGCATTGTCCTGCATAAAAATCAAGGTTTTCTTGAAAGATGTAGACCTTTTCCAATACCACTGCTTGAAAAAAGTGTCTTCTAAAAATGGACTAGATTTGTGAGTTGATTTTGAGTCTATCTTCAAGCTGAACAGATCCATCTAGCTAATCTTTACTAATACCAGCCCATAACAGACCCCTTCTTCCACCTTGCTGGTGTTTAAGTCAAAGTGAAGCTCTGTGGCCATTACTGATCCAGCCATGGGTACACCCATCCTTTAAATCAAGAGTCACTCTCATCACATAGGCCCATAAAACCTTGGGAAAATTTGTTTTCATATATTTCTAGGCTTAGTCTTGACATTTCAATGTTGCCCATGTTTCTGGGCACTGAAAACCTTGTACTTTTGGATACTCCAGGGAGGTTACGGTTCTGGAATCTGACAGCATTTGAGGATAATGGGTTCCTGGTCACTTCATATTTTATACTTCACAAATCTTTGGGAATTATTGTGCGGTTTTTTTCTGAACACATTTTTTGTGACCCTGTTGACTAGTTGCAACAAAACATTTAACGGCTCTGTGCTCCTGTGATCCCAACATATTGTTACCCCTCTGTAAATCACTTGTAAGGCCACATCTGGAATATGGGATTCAGTTTTGGGCTCCACATTCAGAAGAGTCCGTTCAAAGGTGGATAACTAGATTAATACAATGAATGGAAGGCCTCCCATATGATGAGAGGTTGGAAAAATTGGATTTGTTTAGCTTAGAAATAAGACGTCTCAGAAGATCTCATTCATATGTATAAATACTTGTGTGGTCAATATAAAGGACTGACAGATGATTTATTCCTTACAAAGGCGATACTAAGGACCAGGGGGCACTCAAAACGAGTGGAAAAAGGCAAATCTGGTAGCTAAATAAGAAAGGCTTCTTTACAGTTAAAGCAGTCAGATGGTGAAATGCCCTACCTCAAGATGTAGTAATGGCTGACATAACAGTTTTTAAAAAAGGGCTGGATGATTTCATCAGTACACACAACATTGTTGGTTATAAATGACTTAGTGAGAAAATGTAGAATTGGTGGAGGAAGGTTGAATTAGATGGACCTAGGTCTTTTTTCAAGCTATCTAGCTATGTTAGAAAAAACAGAAGAACAAAAAAAAAATAAAAATCCACTTTTTATGCTATTCAGTTAAAATGAATCACAAAGCTACAGCTATGTCTCTAATTTCCATTTTTTATTAGTGTTATAAGTACTAAATGTAAAAAAAATCACAACCATAGAAACAGACAAAGAGCACCCAAGAAATTAAAAAATAACAATCAGTCACTCACCTAGAAGCAAGGTCAAAGGGGAATAATTTTGGAGATTCCAGTACCTTATATAATTTGTGTATGAGGATCTGGGTATTAGGATTATCAACCTGCTCTAATACTTCCAATAAAGCACTGGAGTGTACGGGTTCCAATAACTATCCCTGATGGATTCTAAAAAATACCTTAATTCTAAAGAGTACCGTATTATTTACATTGTGTTATTCGAGATATGAATACTTCTCTTAAGAATTAGGGTCTTTTTCTGTTTCCCTTTCCACCAACTTAACCAGTGTGATTTGGCAGAATTGAGTCCAAATAAATATGTAGTAAGTCTTTTTATGGGTCAGTTCTAAAGATGAGTGGACCTGTGGAAGTTTGGTTTGACATCTCCAGCCAGACTTTAGGAAAAGTTCTGTTCTGGACCCGGACTTGATCTTGTCATTGGAAGTCACTGATTGGGCAGTTTGGCTCTCCACCCACATACAGCTAGTCATAAACAGACCACTTCCGGGGAAGGGTGGACGGGGTTTTCTCATTTTTTTTGTACACAATACATCTGCTAAAGCTGTTTTTACCCCCAGTGTGAGTCATTCAAACAATGCAAGGGGCTCTCACTGGGCTGAGCACCGAGTGCACCTCGGCACCTCGATACTCACTTGAGTGGTCAGCATATGTAAAGCACCCAAACTTGAACACTAATTATTTTGTAAAGTCTGTTCTCGGTACGAACACCGGACTTAGGCTAGGTTCACACACTGCGTTTTTTTGACGCTGCGTTTTTGTGCATTTTTTGCTGCAAAAAACGCACAAAAACGCTCCCGTGGCAAAAAAACGCGTCAAAAAAGTATGTGTTTTTACCGCATTTTGGTGCACTTTCTGCTGCGTTTTGCTGCATTTTTGCTCACTGCGTTTTTATGGTTTTTTTGAGTGAACAATGCCATTAAAGATTGTTGAGAAAAAAAAAAAGGTCTGATGTCATTTCCTTCTTCAATATGTTCTTCATTCTCCACTAGTGTATGCAGGAGAGCAGACAGCTGCAGAACTACAAGGCTCAGCATGCTCCATCCAGGACTGTATACTGGAGAGAGAGGCAGGGGGAGCAGAACTACAAGGTTCAGCATACTCCATTCACTAGTGTATGCAGGAGAGCAGACAGCAGCTGCAGAACTACAAGGCTCAGCATGATCCATCCAGGACTGTATGCTGGAGGGAGAGGCAGGGGGAGCAGAACTACAAGGCTCAGCATGCTCCATATGCTCCATCCACTAGTATATGCAGGAGAACAGACAAGAGCTGCAGAACTACAAGGCTCAGCATCCTCCATCCAGGACTGTATGCAGGAGTTTTTTGCCCCCCAAAAAAATGATGTGGGCTTTGCCATATTTTTCTATGCTAGCCAGGTACAACAGGCAGTTACGGACTGCCCCCAACCCCCAGCTGCTTATTTGTACTCAGCTGGGAACCAAAAACATAGGGAAGCCCTTTTTTTTAATTATTTCATGAATTTCATGACATAATTAAAAAAAAATGACTTGGGCTTCGCCCAATTTTTGAGTCCAGCCAGGTACAACTAGGCAGCTGGGGATTGGAATCCGCAGTGCAGGGTGCCCAAGCTTTCTGGGCACTCCCGCTGCGAATTGCAGTCCGCAGCCACCCCAGAAAATGGCGCTTTCATAGAAGTGCCATCTTCTGGCGCTGTATCCAACTCCTACAGCTGTGCTGATGCTGCATGGCTCGCTGGGTAATAATGGGATTAGGGCTAGCTGTATATTATCAGCTGGCCCTAAGCCCGAAATTCATGGTGACATGCCAATATTAGACATGGCCACCATGAATTTCTAGTAAAGATAAAAAAAAACACAACACACAGAAAAATATTTTTATTAGAAATAAAACACAACACAATTAGTGACTCCAACTTACCACCCGGCCGGCTTAAACTATCATCTGATGCCGCCAGGAGACATCATCAGGTGTACACCGCCGGGTCCTGCAGCGATCAGACGGGAGTCTGCACAGAGGTGAGTCGTTTTTTTTTTGTTGCACTGATGCATCAGCTGATTGTATAATCGGCTTTTATACAATCAGCTGATGTGTGATGTGATTCACGTCCGTGAACCTGACACATTATCTGATCGCTTTGCCTTCCAGGAAACTGATCAGATGATATTGGATCCGGATTGGATGGCGCGGGACCCTTGACCCAGGATTACTGCGGAGGGGGAGGGGTTCTTTATTTCAATATAGATGGAGTCACTAATTGTGTTGTGTTTTATTTCTAATAAAAATATTTTTCTGTGTGTTGTTTTTTTTTTTATCTTTACTAGAAATTCATGGTGGCCATGTCTAATATTGGCATGACACCATGAATTTCAGGCTTAGGATCAGCTGATAATATACAGCTAACCCTAACCCCATTATTACCAGTGAGCCACCCGGCATCAGGACAGCTGGAAGAGTTGGATACAGCACCAGAAGATGGCACTTCTATGAAAGCACCATTTTCTGGGATGGCTACGGACTGCAATTCGCAGCAGGAGTGCCCAGAAAGCTTGGGCACCCTGCACTGCGGATTCCAATCCCCAGCTGCCTAGTTGTACCTGGCTGGACTCAAAAATTGGGCGAAGCCCACGTCATTTTTTTTTAATTATTTCATGAAATTCATGAAATAATTAAAAAAAAGGGCTTCCCTATGTTTTTGGTTCCCAGCTGAGTACAAATAAGCAGCTGGGGGTTGGGGGCAGTCCGTAACTGCCTGTTGTATCTGGCTAGCATAGAAAAATATGGCAAAGCCCACATCATTTTTTTTGGGGGCAAAAAACTCCTGCATACAGTCCTGGATGGAGGATGCTGAGCCTTGTAGTTCTGAAGCTGCTGTCTGCTCTCCAGCATATACTAGTGGATGGAGCATGATGAGCCTTGTAGTTCTGCAGCTGCTATCTGCTTTCCTGCATACACTAGTGGATGGAGCATGCTGAGCCTTATAGTTCTGCAGCTGCTGTCTTCTCTCCTGCATACACTTGTAGATGGTGTATGCTGAGCCTTGTATTTCTGCTCCCCCTGCCTCTCCCTCCACCATACAGTCCTGGATGGAGCATGCTGAGCCTTGTAGTTCTGCAGCTGCTGTCTGCTCTCCTGCATACACTAGTGCAGTCATGGCGAACCTTTTACAGGCCGAGTGCCCAAACTGTAGCCCTAAACCCAATTTTTTTTCCGAAGAGCCAACCAATCCTATTATGTAAATAATTGATTGTAACCTTACCTTTGCCGTCTTCTCTTCAGCAGGGGGCATCACGCTCATGCATGCTTACCACACATTGAAGCTGAGCCCTTTCCAGACACAGCAGTTGATCTTTCTGGCAAAAATTGCAGCATATTAGACAGAGATTTTAGCATGGAATGCAATGAGATGTCACCCTGTAATCCACATCTACATTTCAAAGTCTGAATATCTTGAGATCCCATAAAGACGTATGAGTTGCTCCCCTCCCCTTTCATTGTGTAGTTATGTCCTTTTCCTGGGCCACTTCTTGGTAAACATGTCCCCCATCCTGATATATATTTCCTACATTCTGGTATATTTGTCCCCATCATGGCCCCATCCTGGTAAATATACCTCATCCTGGTAAATGTCCTCCATCCTTGTAAATGTCCCCCATTCTGGCATGTTCCCCCATGCTGGTAAATGTACCCCATCCTGACATATTGCCCATCCTTGTAAATGTTCCCCCATCCCGGTATGTACCCCATTCCTGGTAAATGTCCTCCATCCTTGTAAATGTTCCCAATCCTGGTTAATTTACCCCCATCCAGGTAAATGTACCCCCATCCAGGTAAATGTCCCCCTTCCTAGTATGTACCACTTCCTGGTAAATGTTCCCCTTCCTGGTAAATGTTCCCCTTCCTGGTAAATATACCCTATAGTGGCATGTTTCCTCCATCCTGGCATGTATGTTTCCCCATCCTGGCATGCATGTTTTCCCCATCCTGGCATGTATGTTTCCTCCATCCTGGCATGCATGTTTCCCCATCCTGGCATGCATGTTTTCCCCATCCTGCCATGCATGTTTCCTCCATCCTGGCATGTATGTTTCCCCATCCTGGCATGCATGTTTTCCCCATCCTAGCATGCATGTTTCCCCATCCTGGCATGTATGTTTTCTCCATCCTGCCATGCATGTTTCCTCCATCCTGGCATGCATGTTTTCTCCATCCTGGCATGCATGTTTCCTCCATCCTGCCATACATGTTTCCTCCATCCTGGCATGCATGTTTCCTCTATCATGCCATACATGTTTTCCCCATCCTGGCATGTATGTTTCCTCCATCCTGGCATGCATGTTTCCTCCATCCTGGCATGCATGTTTCCTCCATCCTGGCATGCATGTTTCCTCCATCTTGGCATGTATATTTTCCCCATCCTGCCATGCATGTTTCCTCCATCTTGGCATGTATATTTTCCCCATCCTGGCATGCATTGTTCCCCATCCTGGCATGCATGTGTCCCCCCCATGCTGTCAAGCATGTTTCCCCCCCATCCTGGCATGCATGACATCCCCACCCCATGCTGGCATGTGTGTTCCCCCTCCCCCACCCCATGCTGGCATGTGCGTTCCCCCTCCCCCACCCCATGATGGAATGTGCGTTCCCCCTCCCCCACTTCATGCTGGCATGTGCGTTCCCCCACCCCCACCCCATGCTAGCATGTGCGTTCCTCCTCCCCCACCCCATGCTGGCATGTGCGTTCCCCCTCCCCACCCCATGCTGGCATGTGCATTCCCCCTCCCCCACCCCATGCTGGCATGTGCGTTCCCCCTCCCCCACCCCCACCCCTTGCTGGCATGTGCATTCCCCCACCCCCACCCCATGCTGGCATGTGTGTTCTCCCCCACCACATGCTGGCGCTGGCCCCCCCATCCCCACATTGGCACAGCCGCACATGAGTTATAAAAAAAACAAAAAAAAACCAAACACAAAACTTACCTTCTTGCACACACTATCCCGCTGCGCATCACTGGGTCCTCAGTTCCCACGCGGCCAGAAGACCTCATTACGCCGGTGCCGCTCGCTGACGCTCCTCCATCTCCTAGGCAACACACCTGCAGCCTGGGGGAGGAGGAGTGTCAGAGCGAGGAGAAATGTCTCCTCCGCTCCAACACAGATTTGATCTGCCGGCACGACTGCACGAGCAGATCAAAGCGGCAGGATCAGGCGACAGCACGCGTGCCAGCAGAATGGGCTCTGCGTGCCCCTGGTGGCACGCGTGCCATAGGTTCGCCATCACTGCACTAGTGGATGGTTTATGCTAAGCCTTGTAGTTCAGCTCCCCCTGCCTCTCCCTCCAGCATACAGTCCTGGATGGAGCATGCTGAGCCTTGTAGTTCTGCAGCTGCTGTCTGCTCTCCTGCATACACTAGTGGAGAATGAAGAACATATTGAAAAATGAAATGACATTAGACCTTTTTTTTTTTTTTCAACAATCTTTAATGGCATTGTTCACTCATAAAAAACGCATAAAAACACAGTGAGCAAAAACGCAGCAAAAAACGCACCAAAGCGCGGTAAATACGCATGTGTTTTTTGCCGCGTTTTTTTGCTACGGGTAAGTTTTTTTTGCGGCAAGAAACAAACAAAAAGCGTCAAAAAAACGCTGTGTGATCTTACCCTAATAACGCCTGCACTTCACATACTCCCCAACAAATGAAGTTCAAGGTTTTTTTTCTATCAACGTGCTATACCTATTGTATTATGTGGTTTTTTTTTTGCTGGATAGGTGGGAGTCTTTACTGTTACTTCTTTGAGGGCCACATAATTTAATGAATAGTTTTTGTATTCAATAATATATTCTGGGGATGTGAGAATGAAAAAAAAAGTAATTCTGCAATTTTTTGCTTTTTTCAGCCTTTCACTATGTGGTAAAAATAATGGTATTGCACAGCACTATTGCCTGTCTCTTGTTCACTAATAGGCAATCCATTAGGCACTGATGGTCATTTTGTTGAAGGTCGATAAACTGGAAGAGACAGTCCCCCTCTCTGTGTCAAACTCTTTAGATACCTGGTTTCTAAACGGTTAATGATTGGCCTCCGATTATTTCCTAATGCCAGTGCATGCAAAGATGGTATATGTTATTGTTGAGTACAAGTAAGCTTTTCTATCATTTCTTTTTCTTTTTTATTTAATTTTGTAACAGGGAGAAGGACTGTAAAAAGCTACAATTCAGAGATCATGAAGACATTGTCTCCTTGTTCATTCTGTAAGGATCAATGTACTATATGCTTGGACAACCATGCTTCCCGACTATCAACCACCCATTGTTTGTCAGTATTGTTATTTATAATATTTGTTATATGTGTGTAAAGAGAATTCTTACAGTAATAGCAATGTCACATTTTATACAGTTCGATGTACAATTCTGAGCAACATTTCCAAGTAGCATTTTTTTTATTGTACCATACAAAATGTGTGGATGTATTAGAAGAATGACCACAACTTTGAAGAAGAAAAATCTGGATTTACATTTCATCTTTTACCAAAACACTGTTAGATTATGCCATCTTCGTCGTTGAATATCTGCAATCTTTTCTATTTTAGCTTAGTATTTATTTTTGTTTTCTACAATGTTGTATTTGTTAGAAATATAACTAGGCTGTTTTCTTCTACGCTTAGGCAACACATAAAATGATATACGGTACATACACAAAATATGTGAGTGCAATCAGCCATAGCAGCAGTAAGGCTGGAATCACACTTGCAAGTATAAAATCGGTCCGATTCTCATGCTGGAAAGTCAGACGATTTTAGTTTACATTTCATCAGTGTGCTGTTAGTGTGCTGTTAGTGTGCAATCAGTTTTTACCCTCAGCAGCTGCTATTCATGTACCGTACTGTTATGTACAGGAGCATTCACAGTGTTCTCTGCTACATGTATGAAATGTATTGAGAAAAACGCATGTCACTAGGAGGGTGTGTGTGCCGTCCGTGTTACATCCGTTTTTTTTTCACGCACCCATAGACTTGCATTGAAGAGACTCGCACGAGAAACTCACCAAAACGCAGCATGCTGCGATTTTTTTCTCAGTCCGATTTGGAATGAGTAAAAAATAGCAGATATGAGCTGCCTCATTGATTAACATGGGTCCGAGTGCAATGCGAGATTTTCTCGCATTGCACTCGTGCAAGTTAATCACAAGTGTGAAGCCGGCCTTATAATAGCAGTAGCAGTGCAAATGGTTCTGATTTTGAACACTATAAAGGAAATGCATTTTTGAACTGAAATCAAATGTTAGTATTTTCCTTAACCTCATGAGTGTTTCACATACTGACACTCACATTCAGGAGCAGACACAGACGGTGGAGGGCTACTGTGCAAGAACTGTTTGTGGGGTCCCCTGTTCTCTCATAGCACATCATCATAATGCACCTAATTATCTCTAGCACCAGTAATTCTGAAATATTACATTTATTAGCTAAAAGGGCTTTTCCAATTTCAATAAATCCCTATCCTCAAAATAATGGTACTTTACCGTTAAGCAATGAGTTTTCAAAAATAAAATAAGCACAAGAATTTGAATAACTTCCTTTCTCTCCCTTTAAAAATAAAGAAAAAAATACACAATTGGTATTGCAGCATACACAAAGGCTAAAGCGGGCTTTACATGCTATGATATCGTTAATGAATTATCGTCAGGGTCACGATGTTTGTGACGCACATCCGGCGTCATTAACGATATCGCAGCGTGTGACACTTATGAGCGACCTTAAACGATCGCAAAAGCGGTCAAAATCGTTTGCCGTGGAGAGGTCGTCCTGAATTAAAAAATAGTTTTCTGCTTATTAGCAATGTTGTTCGTCATTCCTGCGGCAATACACATCGCTGTGTGTAACGAACATCTCCTTACCTGCCTCCACCAGCAATGAGGAAGGAAGGAGATGGGCGGGATGTTACGTCCCGCTCATCTCCGCCCCTCCGCTTCTATTGGACGCCTGCCGTGTGATGTCGCTGTGAGAGCGACGTCGCAGAGCAGGTTTGTGCGTGTGACTCTGCCGCAGCGATAATGTTCGCTACGGCAGCGATCACCACATATCGGACGTACGACAAGGGCGGGTGCTATCGCACTCGACATCGCCAGCAAATTCTAGCGATGTCGCAGCGTGTAAAGCCCGCTTAAATCTATAAAAATATTAAATTGTTTAACATATATGATAAACAACCTAAGAATATGACAACTTGCAATAAAGACACATATAGATACAATCACTAAATTATAACAATTAGCATGACAGCGTATAAATGAGTGGTAGGATCTAGTTTATTTTGTAAACTAAATGTAGCGCAAACAAAGGTGGTAAATTAAACCATTATATCAAATCAATAGTGTGAGTGCAAATAGTATCACAATGAAAATAGCAGAAACCTATTAGTAAACCAGGTATACATTCATATTAGTAAAATGTAAGGATGTGCAAAAGAGAGGAACAAGTGTTCAGCATAGATAGTAGAAAGTATTACTATGACACTGTGTATTACCTATTGAACACCCGACGCGCGTTTCACCAGAGCTTCTTCCAAGGATGATATCACCCAGTTTCTGAAGGGAAGGGATCATACTCTGCTTCAGTATGTCACAGTACATTTTGGCATTCATGATTCCCTCAATCAACTGTAGCTCCCCACAGCTTCTTTCTGGGATGACAGCCATGCAAACCAGTTTGATGTAGAGTGTGGAGTATGGTCTGAGAACTGATAAGCTGACCCCCTACTCCTTTAACCTCTGCAGCAATGCTGGCAGCACTCATACATCCATTTTGAAAAGACAACCTCTAGATATGACACTGAGCATGTGCACTGATCTTCTTTGGGCAACCATGGTGAGGACTGTCCAGAATGATACAGTGCTTACATTCTCTTCTTTAGAGATTGTAAACACTGCATTGAAACTGTCCGTGTTTGTTAGAGTGCAATATTTTAAAATTTCAGTAAGCCCTCACACTGTATAGCAGCTAAAAAGAATAAATTATCAGAAAAAGCAAGTGTGCCCCCTAATCTGGCCAGTTTTAGACACAATGTACTACCAAGGCTGCCAAATTTAATATTAATGTTAGCCTTTGATATTGCTTTTGGACTTTTAACCTGATAAAACATACTACACACACATAGTTATGACAGCTTCCTATGAGTCAATTGACTTCTAAAATAATATTCTTATACATTAATTAAAGATTTAAAGACACAAGTAACATTTTAGAATAAAATGGATATCAATATGTCTATTTTTATTCTAATCCATATTTATCTTTGTTGTGGTAATTTTCATTGCACTTTCATGGCACATGCTTTACGCTGAACATTTAGCTTTGACAGTACTGTTGTAGATGACAATGAAGTTATTTCTTTTTTGTACCTCCACAGGCAATTTTATTTTGCATTCACATTAAAATATTGATTTGTTGTAATTTTAGAATGTGTTTTCATTTCTTAATTTCTTTGGTGCCACTGTCAAGATGTGATATTCAATGAATATTTCACTACACAATTTTTAAACATTTCTGTAAACTGTATGCTGGATTGCAGCTAAGAACAAGAAAGTATGCTTTAAAGGGAACCAACCATCAGGATTTTACCATATAAAGTAAAGGCAGTGCCATACTGGCACTAGCATGTGCTGATGCCGCTCATAGTCTTCTCCACAGTGTCTTCAATAAAATGGCACATGCACTGACTCTAGAGCCATTTTAAACTAAAGATATCATTACTGTAGCATTGCAGGGCCACCATTAGCAATGAAGAAAAGGGGCAAGCTAAGAGGACGCTGGAGGAGGAATTTACAGAGAGGACTTGACCCACAAAGGACCACCCCACTGAACACATTGAAGGGAACCTGTCACCAGTTTTTTGCCCTATAAGCTGTGGCCACAACCAGTGGGCTCTTATATACAGCATTCTAACATGCTGTATATAGGAGCCCAGACCGCTGTGTAGAACATAAAAAACACTTTATTATACTCACCTAAACCGGTCGCTGTGGTGGATGGAGCTCAAATGGGCATCATCGTCCTTTGGTGCCAGAGCCCCCTCTTTTGGCTATCTTCATCCTCCTTCTGAAGCTTGTGTGCATGATGCGTCTACGTCATACACACTCGTCGGTCCCGCGCATGTGCATTACAATACTTTGATCTGCCCTGCTCAGGGCAAATCAAAGTGCGCCTGCTGTGGACCTGAATGTGAGTGTGTATGACGTTGGACGAGTTATGCACCATGGCTTAATAAGATGGAGGACAAAAATGGCCGAAAAAGGAGGCGCCGGCACCGGAGGACAAAGACGCCCATTTGACCCACATCCACCTCAGCGACCGGTTTAGGTGAGTATTATAAAGTGTTTTTTATAGGGCAGAAAAATGGTGACAGGTTCCCTTTAATCAAAGAATGCAGTAATTTCTGGACCTTTATGAACAGTTTTTGCCGACAATCAAAAGTCCAATCTGAAAAGTGAAGGTGTGATTTTAATCACCATGCTAGTGTCAGTATGGCATGGTCTTTACTTTAGATGGTAAAATCCTGGTCGTTGGTTTCTTTAAAAGTAACAGAAAAAGCAAGTGAGCGAGCGTCATTTTTCTAAAATGTGTTGTAAGTAGTGGCCTTCTTTCACTGCCAGACTACCATCTTCATCCATTTTTTTCAAACCACATTGATCATGTGTACATGACCAAAAAATGAAGTGACAATGTTAGAAAATTAAAACAATCTCTTTATTAGTACATATTAAAATTCATAAGTAAACAGCAAGTAAAGGGTGCTAATAGATATAACATGCATACATGTATGTTATATCTATTACTTAGAACCCTTTTCTTGCTGTCTAATTATGAATTTAAATATGTACTAATAAAGAGATTGTTTTAATTTTCTAACGTTGTCACTTCATTTATTGGTCATGTACATATGATCAATGTTGTTTGAAAAAAATTGTATTGAAGTGCGGTTATGCTATTTTTTTGGACTACTTATCGAGAGTCATCTTCATCCATTGTAGGATTTTACAGAGTTCACTTCTGCACTCAAAACAGTTACTGAGAATGACAAGCAGAATGCTACTTAGGTCAGTGTAGCACCCCGCAGCACAGATTTTGGATAGTCCAAAGTTTGGTCTATCAGCAAAAATCTCTAATAGAGAGATTTAGAAATGTGATTATACTGCAGAGTTCTGTATTATAGTATTTTTCTTGTAAAACTAGAGGTATGCTTCAAGTTTATGACTTGAGACTCAGTTACTTCTATTAATCAAATGTTAGTATTTAATTACTTTCTTAAATAGCGCCATCATATTCCAAGAGTGATTTACAGCCATTATCATCATTGTCCTCACCATCTAAATTCACTATCAGTATGTCTTTGGAAAATAGCTGGAGGCCAGAGTGCCTGGAGGAAACCCATACAAACATGGGGAGAACATACAAGCTTTTTACAAATGTTATGTCAAGATGTGACTGTAGGATAACGAGGGACAGGGGATTCATGCTAGGGGACCCTTAGCTATCCCTGCCCTTAGGATAACCCCTAATGGTGGAGATGCTTCAGTCTTGTGCTTAGCTAAACAACTAACCAGAACTAATCTGTCTCCCTCCCAGGGATGGAAGGGGCAGGACTCTGATGGAAACACAGATTTACACAGACAGGGAAAAACAGAAACTCAGACACACAGCAAACTCAGGAGCAAATGGTAAGAAACTAAGGAGAAAAGCAAGAGAAGTAAGGCAGCAACAAAAGGACAACAAGGGTTAACACCACAACCGCTCACAACAATAGTGCATCACAACCACCAGTAAGTCTGGATCAAACTATCTCTTCAGACTAGTATAGAGAAGCTATAGCTGCCACTAATGGAAGTGTTCCGCCAGCATATATAGGAGGGGAATGAATATAACTGTTTCTCCCATAACATGTGAGCAAAGGAGATTAACAAGCAGACCAGCAAAGATTAACTCTTATTATTAGCCTGCCTATAAGCTACAAGTCCGTGGGTCATCGTCAGAGTCTTCCTGCTTTGATCACAGACAAAAGAGAAGTTTGAAGGCAGAGTGCAAGAATTTGGTGTTTCCACAGATCCTGAAACTGCCATGATAGTAGGCGATGTTTGCAAAAATCTCATTCTGAAATGTTGTCCTTGGAAGGATATGAACCAAGGACCCCAGCACCGCAAAGCAACAGTATGAATCACTGAGCCACAGAGCTGCCCAATTATTTGTATATATTGCTATGTTTGTGCAATTCCCATTATTAAAATATGCTTTATTATTGACAATGTACATCCTGACGAGTGTATGCAAGCTTTGAAGTACCTTTTGAGGTTGAAAACTCATGTGTTAGATGTGTACAATATATATTTGGAAGCATAGGTTCTGGATCTAAATGTGCAGTTTGCAAAACTGATATCCATTGACAATATGAAAAGAAGCTTGCTGCTCACTGGGCAGGCACTCACTAAAGTAGATGTTGGTAAAAATCATATCATGGAGATGCAGCACAGAGCAAGCTAGCTGGGTGACATAAAAGGCATGTTAGAGGGAAGGGTTCCAGAGCAGCTAGTACTGATTTGGCACATCCCAACAAGTTTGCTAAGTTAGCAGATGATGGGGTGTTACTACAGAGATAGCACTACTGCAGGAAGACACATCCTGTAAAAGCTGTAGGGAATGTCTTCTTCAGTAAGGGTGGAAATAGGAGCACAGAGCAGGCGAGACAGGTGCTGGTAGCAAGATCAATTGCTAGAACAAATGGAATAATCTTTCACAAAGACTGGAATACGGTAATTGAATGGTGTGTTGTCTTTCTGTTTCTTGAGTTTGACATATTGAAAATCAGGATGACAGATTATTCGGAGTGGCTGATAAGAATCCAGCAGTCTTGATGCACATTTTCACCAATGACAAAGTTAGAGATAAGTGGAAGGTCCTTAAAATGATTTCAGAGGTTTTGGTCATCTAAGGCAAGCCCCTACCTGTATACTGTGCCACACCAGAGAGGGGGTAAGGTGAATAAGTGGCTCAAGAAGGAGAGCTCCTGGAGAACCGAGCTGACTTCTCCTTTGGCTACAGTTTCAGTGGTTGGGATTGTCTGCCCTCCAAGTGTAAGGCGGGCTTTGCACACTGCGACATCGCAGGCCGATGCTGCGATGCCGAGTGCGATAGTGCCCGCCCCCGTCGCAGCAGCGATATGTGGTGATAACTGGCGTAGCGAAAGTTATCGCTACGCCAGCTTCACACACACACTCACCTGCCGTGCGACGTCCCTGTGGCCGGCGACCCGCCTCCTTGTTAAGGGGGCGGGTCGTGCGGCGTCACTGCGACGTCACACGGCAGGCGGCCAATCAGAGCGGAGGGGCGGAGATGAGCAGGATGTCAACATCCTGCCCACCTCCTTCCTTCCGCATATCCTACGGAAGCCGCAGTGAGGCCGGTAGGAGACATTCCTCGCTCCTGCGACTTCACACACAGCGATGTGTGCAGCCGCAGGAGCGAGGAACAACATCGGACCGTCGCGTCAGCGTAATCATGGATTACGCCGACGCTGCACCGATGATACGATTACGACGCTTTTGCGCTCGTTAATCGTATCATCCAGCCTTTACACACTGCGATGTCGCATGCGATGCCGGAAGTGCGTCATTTTCAATTTGACCCCACCGACATCGCACCTGCGATGTCGCAGTGTGCAAAGTGCCCCTTAGGCTGGAGCTAAGACATGGACCTAAGTAAGGATTGTGGATGCAGAATGGAGCAGAGATTAAAACAGTTGATATACACAGGAGGAAAACGTATACATTGAAATACATAAAGTAATTGTACACTAATGCTAGACGCGTCATTAACAAGTTAAAATTAATAATGTAAAACCTTGCCTAAATTCTATCCTAAATGATATTGTAATGTAAATTAAAATGTAGAATGCCTACAGTTAAGTTCATGAGTGTAGGTAGTCCTGTTTACCCCCACCCCTATAGTATTATGCTGTCCCCCTGTATTGCAAAGAATGAGTTTTATACAAAGTAAAACAAACAAATCTCCATACAACCATGAATACCATAATGGCAGGTGAGTGCCAGAGTAAAGCCTCTACCGCATACACAAACTCCATAGAGTCAACATATAAACGGGAGGAAAGGAGTTCATATGTGTTTCTATTTTTTATTTTTAATGGAAAATGTGGTGCCACACACATAAAAGCAACAACTATAAAAGATACAGAGAGGACACCGATATCAAAGTAAATACATGAAATATGATGGTTCAAGGATAGAAGTTGGCATACATAGCATAAAGTTCACAATCTGTACTCCAGGTTTTAAATATCATATGTAGAGCAAGTACATTAAATGGAGGATGAAAATGAACATATGTGTGAGAAACAATTATCTATAACACAGGTTTCTTCAGAAAAGTTTCCCCCCCATTATAAAGTGCTTGGTGCATAAGAGCAGCTGGATGCGCAGCAGGGAGAGTGTCCCTGCATGGATTTACATACATACCAATTAGAAGATGCTAAGTGCATGTAAAAGATGCCAGAGAGACAGTTCCTCCAAAGCCACCAACACGTGTATCGCCAGGGATGTAGTATGTCCCACATACGGCTTCTTCAGGGAGAGAGAGGTGCTGTCATAACAGTGACAAGGAAAATAAACTGTTCAAGTAATGATTGTCAAAATCATTCATGTGTCAAGTGTCTCATTACTGCGTTTATGATGGGGGCTGGCTGCAGGGTGATGGACACCACTTTAAGTGTCCAGCCTGATGTGATCCACATGCACTTACTCTTTCTGACAAAAGAGTTCAGAGCCACTATGGTCAGGCGTCTGTACTTTCCTTCACGTGGCACTGTGAGCAGGTTCCTGGCACAGCCAGGGCTGCCGAGAATATATCTAAGATGCAAAGATTACTGGCTGTTGAAACAAAGATGGCAGGACATGGCTTGGGACTGACCACGAGCCCCACTAATCGTGGGTGGGAAAGAGAGAAAGGACCTCAAAGTTGTACCTTGTATGCTTGGAACCCAATGGGGCTTAGGAGGCTTCCCATGTTCAGTGGTGCCCGTCTGCAATGGGTGCACCAGAAAGAAAGAGTCTGCCCTTCCCAAGAAGCTGATGGATAACAGGCGGAGATTTTGACGTTCTGATGAAATGGGAGGAGGAACTTGAAGAGGCTCCACCCTGGAAGGTGCGGTCCAGAAAATGGAGACTTCCCAACAGTACAGTTCGGTGCCATTTCTGTTCCTGAAGCAGCAAAAGATGGACAAACCCTAGAACCGTTTCTCACCAGAGACAGCTGCTGGCATGGGTTACATGTCTATTGCAGCCATCGATGCTGGCAGGACTGGGTCATTATGCTGGCCGCAGAAGCAAATGAGGGGTGATCCGGGGGTCTGCAAACTTGGAAGAAAGCCTCCAAAGATTGGCACCCTTGGCGAAAGTTGGCAGATATGGCAAGTGTAACCTTACCACCCAAGGTGATGGCCTTGGTAACAACCCTCAAGCAGCCCCTTAATCAAGGGGATTGTCTGCAGCAGCTGCATTCGTGGGCTGAGAAGAAGCCATAAGCTAGGGAGATGATATCAGCTCTGCAGGTACCCCCAGAGATTAAAACCCCACCGGGCACAACAGCCATGAATCCAAACCCCATCCCAAAGCCTTCTACCCGCTCCCCATAGCCTTGGACCCCGGACCGGCATCCCGCAGAAGCAAAATGGATGGCCCGGTTTGTAGTGGGCAAGATGAGATGACACTCCTGGGTTCAGACCCAACTGGTGACCCTGGGCAGAGGTGTATTCAGCAGCCGCATAACCTACAGGGTGATTCGTCATTTGGAACACAAGCGAGGCTATGGGTTCATCCAGGCTGAGAAGACTGGTGCAAACGTTTATGTTAACGCTGTGTCAGTCTGTGATGAGCCTGCTCTTACCTGGGGGAACTGAGTCCATTTCGTGAAGGAGAATTGATCCCGGGGGTGGTACGCAAAGGCCGTGGGCCATGCGCTGGCTGAAGGGACCTTTTGGGAGGTACTGCAGCCAGAAGACAGCCGACCTGGCGATGACTTCTCATCAGCACTGACCCTCCACACTCGCCATCCCAGTGGAGAGATGGAGGGTAGCTTCCCTGGCACTGCAATATAACTCCGTGCTGGGATGCTGAAGGTGGCAGGTCCCCCTGAAATTGTGAATGTGGCACTGGGGGCCCATTCGGCCATCTACGTGATTCAAGGGTCACCTGGGTATGAGGGCGGTCACAGGACTACCAGATCCCGTAATTTCTTATTTTGTTGTACTTGTTGCACCCTAAAGGCCACTTTACATGCTGCGATATCATGACCGATATCGCTAGCGTGCGTACTCGCCCCCATTGGTTGTGCGACACGGGCAAATCGCTGCCCGTGGCTCACAACATCATGCGGACCGTCACACTACTTACCTGCCTAGTGACGTCGCTGTGACCGGCGAACCGCCGCCCAATAGAAGCGGAAGGGCGGAGATGTGCGGGATGTAACATCCCACCCTCTTCCTTCTGCATTGCCGGTGGCCGCAAGTAAGGTGAGGTTCCTCGTTCCTGCGGTGTCACACATAGCGATGTGTGCTGCCGCAGTAACGAGGAACTACATCGCTAGCTGCAGCAGCGATAATAGAGAATAGGGGGACATGTCACCGATGAGCGATTTTGAACATTTTTGCGACGATTCAAAATCACACGCAACGACATCGCTAAAGTGGCCGGATGTGCGTCACAAATTCTGTTACCCCAACGAGATTGCTTGAGTGATGTCGCAGCGTGTAAAGCGGCCTTTAGTTATGAGACTGATCAGTTTCTTTCGTGTGAATGGGTTAGTGGAGTGGGTCCCTGAAGAAGTTGGTATAGAGCGGCCAAACGTTTGTGTTTTGTTTTCCCCCTCCCAAGTTGTTTTGCACATGTTCTGCTCCCTTCTTCTGGAATGCGGGATTGTTGGGCAGGTGAAAAACCTGATCACCCCTACAGCGTGGACACTGCCCTGGCTGCATGGAATCTGCCTTTGCACTGAAGACTTTGCCCCTTTGTCCGAAAGACTCTGCCCCTGCCCCCCCAAGGACTTTGCCCCCATGGGACTTCACCTACATCCGGTGCTTGTGGACAGTGCCATCGTATGTAAAGCGCTGTGGAATTAATAGCGCTATATAAATAAATTATTAAATATATATTACTCCATAGACTTGCATCTGCAGAGAGGGTAGGTAGGTGAACCGGTGGACCCTGAAGAGGTGGTCCGGGTTTGTTTGTGCATCCTGCTAGAAATAGGCAGGTGAATGGACGATACTACGAAGTGCAGAAGGACTGTCACCTGTGGGTGGCCTGTTTTACTTATTTTAAAAATTGTACTTAAAATTAACTTTTGCTACAGTTTTTGACTCTAAAGTAATTTTTTTTATACATGTGCGTAGTAAGGTTATGGTGGAGGAAAACCACATTTAAGAGAAAAGGCATGTATGAGGTGGTCGCATTTAACCCCACCACTATAGCTTGACCCAGCTGGTCATATGGCAATCCGGGCAATATAAAGGGTTAATGATAATTGGGATTTGTCAAAAATCACAGCTGCCACTAAACCCTGGACTAGTAATGGGTAGGAGTATATAAGACCCCCCCATTAATAATCCTGTAGGTAAAAAGAAATAAACACAAACACAAAAATCATTTATTTAATAAAAACAAATGAACAAAATACCCTCTTTCTCCAATTTATTAACCCCCAAAGAACAAAGGTCCGATGTAATTCACACCACAATATCCCACAACGATCCTGGCTATGCTACATAATAAAGTCGCAGTACACCGGCACATTAGAGAACATGATCGCCTACTGCAGATTCACTGACTGAGCTGCAACAGTGAGGGGTGATATCACTCACTACATAGTTTACCTGCAGTCACAGCTGGAGGTTCACATAGTACCTTACCTGTGACAGCAGGTAAACTCACCTAAAGTAAACTTATTGAACCTACTGAGTTTAGATACTTTTTTTGCCAAGATATGTAGATTTGGTGCGGGAATATATACATCAAATTCCTGCAACAATACTGCATCTCCTGGCAAAAAAATTATCAAAACTCAATAGCTTTTTGATGCGGTTTTAAGTCAGGAGATGCAGATTTGGTGCAGAAAATTGCTATATGAATTCCTGCACCAAATCTGTATCTCCTGGCAAAAAAAATGCAGTTTAGGTGGGGTTTTCTGCTAGGATTTGCAGATTTGATGCAGAAATGTTTGCACCAGATTTCTCACCTAATTTGCATCTCATGGCTAGAGATGAGCGATGTTCGAGGTTCGAGGTTCGCCAATTTCATGTTGGAGTGATTTTGTGGGTGCTCAAGATTGAACTCGAGCTTCTTGCTAAAAGCTCGACAGTTCGAGTTACGTTCGAGAATGGTTCGATCACCAAAAGCAGGGCTTTTTACAGCTACAGTGTGCAGGGAGCCAGCACTGGCAGCCTGCGGTAAGCTGGTAACCAATGTAAATATCGGGTATCCAAGCAAAGCGCTTTGGTTAGTAACCCAATATTTACCCTGGTTATGTGTGCAGGGAGCCGACACTTCCCCGCCCACTCTTGCACTCGGCATGTACACACACACACACTCACCTGTCCCCAGCCATACAGTCCCCAGCACTGACGTCCTCAGCGCCACATGGCCCCGCTAGGCTCCACCCAATTCGCACTCCGCCTGCACACATGGCCCCGCTAGGCTCCACCCACCTCGTACTCTGCACACATTACCCCGCTTGGCTCCACCCACCTCGCACACATTACCCTGCTTGGCTCCACCCACTTCGCACTCCCCATACATTACCTCGCTTGGCTCCACCCACCTCACACCCCGCACACATTGCCTCCCTTGGCTCCACCCACCTCGCACTCCGCACATATTACCTCGCTTGGCTCCACCCACCTCGCACTCAACACATATTACCTTGCTTGGCTCCACCCACCTCGCACTCCGCACACATTGCCTCCCTTGACTCCACCCACCTCGCACTCCGCACATATTACCTCGCTTGGCTCCACCCACCTCGCACTCCACACATATTACCTTGCTTGGCTCCACCCACCTCACACTCCGCACACATTACCTCGCTTGGCTCCACCCACCTCGCACTCCGCACACACACATTACCCCGCTTAGCTCCACCCACCTCGCACTCCGCACACATTACCCTGCTCGGCTTACCTGCAGTGATGAAGTCCCGGCCTCCCGACCTCAGCGCTGTCACTGTCCTCCATGGCCGCCGCTTGTCACATCTCCTGCTCTCGCTGTCGACCCGAGACTGTGACTAGCGGTGACGTCACAGGCTCCCGTGATACTTGGCTGTGAAGGTCGCGGTCATTGAAGTCAGTGACAGCTCTGTTATCAGCAGTGCAGGAGATCGTCATCGCAGGTAATGTACCTCGCTCCTGACAGCAGCACTTGTCATGCCCTGCAGTGACCTGGGCTGACCTATTGATGTTAGCTCAGGTCACTGCATTGCTCTCCCAGCCAATGGGGAACATTCTGTTCTTCATTGACTGGGACAGTGACTATGGTATGGATCGTCATGGGAACCCCTTGGATTACAGCAGACCTGGATTTGTTTTTCTTTCTAATAAATTGGTGAAAGAGGGAATGATTTGGGGAGTGTTTTTTCAAATAAAAATGTGTTTGTCGTCTATTTTTTTTTTTATTACTGACTGGGTTGGTGATGTCGGGTATCTGATAGACGCCTGACCTCACGAACCCCAGGGCTTGATGCCAGGTGACATTACACATCTGGTATTAACCCCATATATTACCCCATCTGCCACCGCACCAGGGCACAGGATGAGCTGGGGCGAAGCTCCAGAATTGGCGCATCTAATGGATGTGCCACTTCTGGGGCGGCTGCGGCCTGCTATTTTTAGGCTGGGGAGAGTCCAGTAACCATGGACCTCCCTAGTCTCAGAATATCAGACCCCAGCTGTCTGCTTTACCTTGACTGGTGATCCAATTTTGGGGGGACCCCACGTGTTTTTTTTTTAAAATTATTTATTTAATTTAAAATAACAGCGTGGGGTGCCCTCAGTTTTGGATTACCAGCCAAGGTGAAGCTGCCAGCTGTGGTCTGCAGGCTGCAGCCGTCTGCTTTACCCTAGCTGGCTATCAAAAATAGGGGGAACCCTACGTCATTTTTTTTTTAAATTTATTTATTTTTTAGCCTAAATACAAGGCTAAGCACCCCTTAGTGCCACATGAAAGGCACCAAAGGGTGCAATATTACAAAATGCAGGAGAGTGGGACATGATGTGTCTTTCTGCCATTATAATGACAGAAAAGATTGATATGAAGTGTACAAGCACAGGAAAATCACAGGAGCGCTCTACGCTGTGAAAAGCAGTAGAAAATGGCACTGGAGTGAACATGTGACCGCCTCATGTAGGTTGAAGCTATGGATCCTGGATAAATTTATGTATTTTCCCTCCTTCGGTTTTTTTGCAGTACGCAAAAAAAAACGGAAGGCACACGGATGACAAACAGATGACATACGGACCATATATGGAACGGAAACGGATGCCACACGGATGCATCCGTGAAAAAAATGGACCGCAAAAACGGATCAGTTGTGTGAATGTAGCCTTATTCTGATCTGCCGTTTATAAACAGCAGACAGAAATAAGTGAATAGCGCCCCCCAGCGTCAGAAAATCTCCGGGGTTTCAGGGGGTAGCTGAGACCCTGGAGATCATGATTCAGGCCGGTTTTTCCGGTCCCCGCTCACGTGATCACCGGTATACACCGAATACCGATGATCACGTTATAGTAAATGACAGCGTCGGTAAAAAATTATTTATCTCCCATCTGGCATGAACAATCATGTCAGATGGGAGATAAATCTCCTCCCCGGTCCCCCGGTGTAGCCAAAGTGCCCCCCCGGCCCCCTCCCAGAAATCCAAGATGGCTGCACGCACAGCAGCGCGCCGGCCGCATTCACCCTACTCCTCTGATTTCTGTCGCATGTGCCATGACACATGCAACAGAAAACTCCTCCCCAGGCCCTGCCAGGTCACCCCCTATAACCCCACCGGTGTTCCACGGTATCTGTGCAGCATTGATCCCCCGCGGCCCCCTCCTTCACAATAGATGCTGCCGCATGCACAGAGCAACTGTGAGCTCAACTTCCTGTGTTCAGACACAGTGAGTGGTGGTAACCATGCATCTGTAAGCTACTGCAATGCCCTGCTCATGAGGTAAAGAACATAGTTAATCAGGAGAGCTACACTACATTTCCAAATGGAGGTATTTGATTTTATAGTTGCCCTGCTGAACGACTACCAAACATGAGAGTCCGTTATACGCCACAAGAAAACACATCTAAATAGCGAGCTCTGTTGTTTAGTATTCATTCAGCTGGATAACTGGACTTAAAGGGGTATTCCATCTCCAAGATCCTATCCCCAATATATAGTAGGTGGAAAAGCAATAATATCAGCAAATACCAATATTTGGAAATGTAGAATAGTTCTCCTGATTAGGCATGCCCTTACCTCATGAGCAGGGCATTGCAGCTTTGGTAGCAACAGTTACGACATGCACTCTGCTGCTGTGGACCCGGGGAGAGTGGGTGCAGATTCATTGCACCCACACTCCTGACATGGAAGGTCTGCACTCCTAGAAAATGGGGGATACGTTCCCTGAGCGTGTCCCCCCCCATATTCTAGATGGTCCAAAGTCGTCGTGGGACCCCCTTATTTTTTTTTCCTTACAATAAATTGCTGAAAGAGGGAATGTTTTGGGGAGTGTTTTTTGAAATACATTTTTTTTGTCTATTTGTTTTCTTAGTACTGACAGTTTGTGATGTCGGGTATCTGATAAACGCCATGACATCACAAACTGCTGGGCTTGATGTAAGGTGACCTTACAGCTAGTATCAACCCCATTTATTACCCTGTTTGCCACTACACCAGGGCACGGGATGAGCTGGGGTGAAGCGCCAGGAATGGCGCATCTAGTGGATGCGCTACTTCTGAGGCGCCTGCAGCCTGCTATTTTTAGATTGTGAAGTGCCAATAACTATGAACCTTCCTACCCTGAGAATACCAGACCACAGCTGTCCGCTTTACTTTGGCTGGTGATCCAATTTGGGGGGGACCCTACTTTTTTCTGTAATTATTATTATTTATAAAATAATTTTAAAAAAGAACCTGGGGTGACCTCCACATTGGATCCCCAACCACGGTAAAGCTGCCAGCTGTGGTTTTCCGGCTACAGCCGTCTGCTTTACCTTAGCTGGCTATCAAAAATGGGAGGACCCCACGTCATTTTTTTTAACTATTTTTTTACTACTGCAATCCCCCACTGCTTGGTGTTACCTTCACTGTCAATGGAAAATCCAGGGAAGCATTTTTTATTTTTTTTTCCCAAAAAACTAAAAAAAAAAAAAATGACATGCGCTTTGCCATATTTTTGTATGCTAGCCAGGTACAGCAGGCAGGTACGGGCTTCCCCCAACCCCCAGCTGCCTATTTGTACCCGGCTGGGAACTAAAAATATAGGGAAGCCCTTTTTTAATTATTTCATGAATTTCATGAAATAATTAAAAAAAAAACGATGTGGGCTTCGCCCCATTTTTGTGTCCAGCCGGGTACAACTAGGCAGCTGGGGATTGGAATCCGCAGCACAGGTTAGCCCGAGGCTTCTGAGCGCCTCTGCTGCGAATTGCAGTCCGCAGCCGCCCCAGAAAATGGCGCTTTCATAGAAGCGCCATCATCTGGCGCTGTATCCAACTCTTCCAGCTGCCCTGGTGATGGTGGCTTGCTGGGTAATTATGAGTTAATACTAGCTTTGTTTTACTAGCTACTATTAAGCCAGAGATTCTTAATGTCAGGCACGTTTGACCCGGCCATTAAGAATCTCCAATAAAGGGTTAAAAAAAAAAAAGACACCACACAGAGAAAAAATACTTTAATAGAAATAAATACACAGACACATTAGAGACTCCATGTTTATTACTCCTTGTCATCCCTCCACGATCCATGGTCTTCTGTCTTCTTTCTCCTTCAACCCATGCAGCTCTGCTACATCAAGCTTAACTGCGTGGAAGGAAGACGCTGCTGCCCCGTGCAGAAATCACTCAGTGAGAGTGACCACAGGCTGCCGGCTGTTAGCGGTGACTTCACCGCTCACAGCCGGGTTGCCATAGCAACGGTGCTCCGATCACGTGATTCCCGATGCCGCTATTCACCTGCTGTGAGAGCCAGTCCTTGCATGTGGGCTTACTCAGTAAAGAGCACCCCATGCAGGAACGTGGAGTGGTCCGTGTGAAAGAGCATGTCGCCGGTACACGGAGATACATGACAGTTCCAGGAGGGATTTGTCCGGTCGTTGATTCCTGTATTACTCTCAATTAACCCTACCTTGTATAATTAACACACCGACACTGCTCATGACATGGTGGAATTGGCCACAGCAGCCCTTTATTGCCTATTGTTTACACACTAACACAAGGGGGCGCCGTCCAACGGGCGTCCCCAACATTTAACAATAGGTAATACTATAATAATACAGTACGTAATACAATACGTAACACTTGGTAGGCCCGGTCCAGAAACCACCTTCCACCACCAAAACATGATCCCTGGCCGCAACACACACCGGGCCGGAGATGAGGTATTAATCACCTACGGATCAATACTCCAACCTTGCAGGACCTCATGCCTGCAAGATCCCTGTAACCGGAGCCACTATATCCTACAAGTGACTCTCCAATCAAATAACATTATCCGTTAAACCGCCTCTGGACCAGACCTACCCCCCGCCACAGGACAGGCGACGTGACACCTTGCGTGGCCTGGACCCCCCACACACCCAAAGCTTGCTTCTCTAACCTGCAAGCCGAAAGCAACCGTTAAACCCTTCCATCCATCAACTTAAGCTCTGAGCCTCCCATATGCACCAGCCAACGTTACCAGCTCACCTTACTACACCGCACTACCATCATCCTTGGCGACCGCACATGCTACCTCAAATCTCTTCGAACCTACCCGTATCCCAATTTTGTAAATCCTTTTTTTCTTTCTTTTAAAATCGCCCTTCAATATGGGCCACGACACCATGGCTACCCCATAACAAGGCCACCCCCATGTATCAATCAACCCTGATACCACAACTCGGTACCCAAAACAACGTACAGGAATCCACCTCATATCTTTCCACACCATCCTACTTATAAGCCAGTACCACCCCGTAGTACTAAACAACTTTTAAGTAACCTTGTCTCCTCTGCAACAGGGACCCAGCCACATCACTGGCTCCCTCTGACGGCCACTCAGGCACACCCCGGCACACCGTGCCATGAGCTCCCAAACCATGCCTGGATCACTGCCATGCCCCACCGGCATCAGTTAAACCAATTAACTGCAACACTGACAGTACCATCGGCCCACCCATTACTGACCAAATAAACTGCCGTACCGTCACCCCGCCCCTCCTCCTGTCTCCAGCTGAATTCAACTGCAACTGGGGTTAATATATTCCAAACAGGATCACACTTACACTGCCTACTTAACTGGGTCACCTCATACCCTGAACCAGGTCCCCCCCCCCCCGGGAAACGGCTAAAGTGACCTCCACTTGGCAATAATTCTGATCCATAACCTCCAAATTTCCCGAAAAGTCATCCTAGCAGCCCAACCAAGAGGCGAGGGAATAAACTGCCCTCAGCCTTCCCTCAGACTCATAACACATGCATTAGGCATACCACTCCCTAGAGCAATAAATCACTACCGGTCTCCCCCGACCGATGTAGCCCGTCATCCAAACCCTCTGAAAACAACAAGGCTCAATCTGCCATACCCAGAAAAGTTCCAAGACCTTCCCACGTACTCAACCACCACACTATTGGACAACCATCATCCAAATTTGGGCCCCTTTAACTTTCCAGGAAGCCCACCTGGCCTAACGGAACCATGTCCACCAAAGTTAACACGCCTACAAAACCACCATACAATTACAACCCTCGCCCTGCACCCATGGCTGAGGCAAAGATGCCGAAGCATTACTTTCAATCCCCAAGGTCCCCAACAACCTCGTCAAACAATAATTTGCGTCCCACTTCCTTCTGCAAACCACACCAACGACAAGTTGCCTGCACTACAAAGTACACCGTAAAATTGCCTCCCATACCACTATCCTGATTGACTCCATACGCAACTATGGGCATCAGGAGACACAAACTTTCCAAACACCATGTCCAAACATTGTTCCTAAAGAAAATCTTGTAACACACAACCCCCTGCGAGCCCTCATATCAGAAGTCCAAACCCAACTTGCATCGCCCCCCATCCTCACGGATATACGAGGAATGTCATTGTTCCATCTGCAGCCCCCCATTGCTGATTACCGAGTTCACCAGCAACCGCCCAAAGCTGCCCACCACCTACAGGAACCCCAATTCAGGCCCGCCTGGCCCTCAGTCCCCCCAGCACCAAACTCCATAATTGGATAATAAGAGAACTAACCATGAAGTAGCCACTAGGCTACCATCCACCAACTTAATCCATCCAGCTCCCAGGACCAAGCCATACTGCCCTCGAACTAACGATACCCCAAACCGTACCAAACACGCCGCACCCAAGATGCAGTTCCAAACCCACAAGAAAAACCATGACAACAACCAATGCCTTACCAGCTCCCACATTTCCGCTCTCCTTACTCCACTTATCCATAGCAACCCTAATGCCATAACGGAGCCCTGCCCTCACACTCATCACTCACAAAATCCCCCGAAAACTCCCCGTACACTCCGAACTGCAGGACCCCTTTGCCTATTTACCTCGGCCAGCGTAATCCAACCAATATGAACTACCATGCAGAATAAGATTCCATATAAACCCCGACCAATGAACCTTCAAATAAATGCTCCGTCTCCCCTGCTTGCGCATGCCGCGATCATCAGCACCCGTAACCAATCCTCAATGACCTAAAATTGCATCCCCCACCCTGAACTGTGACCACCGGCCTGACGCCACATGCACCCCCATCGCTATACCGCCATGGCACCACCTCATCCCTAACTCTGGCCCGGCCTCCACTACATGACCCAAACCCCCTGGGGACCATGTCTCTCACCCAACTGCAACTCAGCGTCACCCCGGAACCACCGCGCCATTGTCCTCTGCCATCTATCTGCTTGAATGTTACTGACATCCTGATGTCCTTCTCCCTCCCCGCCATCGTCCACTTCCATCTTGGATCCATGAGGCAGCTCCGCCGCACCTCCCCCACCACGGCCACCCATGCGAGCCGCCGCGTGGGCATAGTTGTCTCCCGCTCCGTTGCTTGTCCCGCGGTGACAGCCCCAGGAGACCGTCCTGTCCCCCGTGCCGCCACCCCGGGTCTCGACGTCTTGCAACTGTGCCCCTCCCCCTCGCCGATTGCTGGGGGGGGGCTCCACATTCGACCTCACTGGTGCTCGACTCTGGACCGCAGCCATCGCCGTCCCTGACCCTCCGGGGCCACCGCAGACCTCCTGTCGCCGGGCCCTCCCTCCCCAAGGGAGACCGCTGCTACTGGGAGGCTGCACGATCGATGTACGTGATCGGGTGGTCCCTCAGAGCTCCCGCTGTCAGACTCACCGCCACCAGGGACCGGCACGCCCGACCTTCTCCTGGCACCCGATCTCCTGCCGTCTGCAGCCCCGTGGTCCCCCCGCCGACTGCAAGGAATTCTGCTGGCCTCACTCTGCTGCCGGACGCGCTCCCAGCCAGGAGCCACCGCAGTCACTCCTTCTCCAGCCGGAGGCCCGGGACCGGAAGTAGCTCCCCGTGTTGGCCACTCCCACCTCCCGGTCGTCGCGGCCAGAACGCAGATTCCTCCCGCCGGCCGGAGCAGCGCCAGATGCTGCTACTGCTTGGCTCGCCACGGAGGATCCCCAGAGGGGCTCTGACATCACCTCCTCGCCCCCCCCGCGCCCGGGGAATACCTGCAGGGGGGCCGTGACCGCCGCCCGCTGCTACTGTGGGAGCAAGGGGAAGGCACCAACGGGTAACCCCGGCAGCCCTGATGTGGGACTGCACTGCCAGGGGTCCGTGCGAGATCCTCTCTGCAATCCCCGTCCTGTTCAAGTTGTCCAAGCTGCAGATCTGTAATGACCGGATCCATCAGGCTGGATGTCATGATGGCGGTTCCCCAGCCCATCCAAGCTGTCCAAGCTGTCATCCAGGAAGTGCAAGAGAAGCTAACTGGCCCCCATCTCCTCCTATATACCCATGCAGCTCCTCCTTTTCCTCCCACCAAAATCCCCTCCCTAACCAATCATCATCTTCTTCCACCTTCCTATGATATCACCATTAACCCCATCAACTCCCTTCCCTCCAGACTATGGGTTCCATGGCTTTCTCAAACGATCACTGCGTACTGGAGACATGCACTGACAGGACCTAGGACAGGATATGACGTCTAGCCATGTCTAGACAAGTCTGTAGCCAATGAGATAATAGACACATAACTGGTCACATGGCTATTTTGACGTCACGATAGGTCCTGTTATCACTGCTGGTTATCGGGAGGATGCAGCGATTACCGATGGAAAAGCGGCGGGAGACAGAGTGCAGGACGCATCGCGGGGATCGGTAAGTGTTATGGCAATGTTTATTAACTGTATGTATACATTTATAATGTGTTTTTATGTGTTTGTGATTGCCTCCCATTGTTTTCAATGGGGTTCGAGAGGTTCGTCGAACGACTCGTCGAACGGAGCACCGTTCGACGAACCGAACCAAACTCGAACTTTAGGGGGGTGGCTCATCTCTACTCATGGCAGAAAACCGCACCAAAATGACGTCAAAACCGTGGTTTTTTGTGTGGTTTTCTGTCTTGAGATACAGAGTTAGGGTTAGTGATGAGCGAGTACTAAAAAGCTCGGGTGCTCGAAGCTCGGGCCGAGCCTCCCAAGATACTCGTGTACTCGGCCCGAGCACCGAGCCCAATGTTATCCTATGGGAGACCCGAGTATTTTTGTGAAATGACCCCCCGGCAGCATGTAGAAACCCTAAAAATGTCACAAAAGTCTCAGAAGAGTGCTCAAATGACATGGCATCAGCATGGGGAAGACCCCTTGAAGCATTTATCACTCAAAAGTCACAGCTGTGAACAATTTTGTCCAAGTTTTACGCCATTTTTACGGACTCACCAGAAAACCTTCCAAAATGACACCAAAATGATTTTTCATGGCGGAAATGTTAAGGGCACATACCCAATAGTGAGATAGAGCTGGTGTATGTTACTTTTTGAGATTAATACATGAAAGATTTTACATGAAAACCTTGTGTGGCACTCCGATGTCCAAAACGCACGTTTTGTGCTTTTTACTAGCGATGTCGGTAATTTTTTTTTTTTATTCTATCTCCCTCAGTCCGTCGGTCTGTCTCTCTCTGTCTTGTCTGTCCCCCTCTCACAGTCTGTCGGTCAGTTCCCCCCCCTCTCTCTTACTTACCGTTCCCCGATCACTGCCGCGGCGCTGCACAGCTGTTCAAACTCCGGTGGCTTTTCCTCTTTTGAAAAAGCCGGCCGCTCATTAATCAATCTCCTATTCCCTGCTTTCCTGCTTTTCGGTGCCTATGATTGGTTGCAGTGAGACACGCTCCCACACTGAGTGACAGCTGTCTCACTGCACCCAATCACAGCAGCCGGTGTGTGTATACTGTGCAGTGAAATAAATAATTAAATAATTAAAAAAACGGCGTGCGGTCCCCCCAATTTTAATACCAGCCAGATAAAGCCATACGGCTGAAGGCTGGTATTCTCAGGATGGGGAGCTCCACGTTATGGGGAGCCCCCCACCCTAACAATATCAGTCAGCAGCCGCCCAGAATTGCCGCATACATTAGATGCGACAGTTCTGGGACTGTACCCGGCTCTTCCCGATTTACCCTAGTGCGTTGGCAAATCGAGGTAATAAGGAGTTAATGGCAGCCCATAGCTGCCACTAAATCCTAGATTAATCATGTCAGGTGTCTCCCCGAGATTCCTTCCATGATTAATCTGTAAATTACAGTTAAAAAACACACACACACGAAAAATCCTTTATTAGAAATAAAAAACACTAACAAAGTCCCTCATTACCAATTTATTAACCCCGACAAACCCTCCATGTCCGGCGTACTCCACAGTCCTCCAGCGTCGCGTCCAGCTCTGCTGCATGGAAGTGACAGGAGCTGCAGAATACACCGCCGCTCCGGTCACCTCCACGCAGCTAATGAGATGAGTATAGCGATCAGCTGAGCTGTCACTGAGGTTACCTGGATCCAGCGGTGGATGCAGCGGTGGCCGCGGGTAACCTCAGTGACAGCTCAGCTGATCGCGCTACTCACCGCCGCTCCAGTCAGCTCCATGCACCAACTGAGGTGAGTATAGCGATCAGCTGCTGTCACTGAAGTTAATCGCGGCCACCGCTGGATCCAGCGGTGGCCGGGAGTTACCTGACTGACAGCAGCTGATCGCGCTATTCCCTTCATTAGCTGCGTGGAGGTGACCGGAGCGGCGGTGTCTTCTGCAGCTCCTGTCACTTCCATGCAGCAGAGCTGGACGCGACGCCGGAGTCCGTGGAGTACGCCGGACATGGAGGGTTTGTCGGGGTTAATAAATTGGTAATGAGGGACTTTGTTAGTGTTTTTTATTTCTAATAAAGGATTTTTCGGGTGTGTGTGTTTTTTAACTGTAATTTACAGATTAATCATGGAAGGAATCTCGGGGAGACGCCTGACATGATTAATCTAGGATTTAGTGGCAGCTATGGGCTGCCATTAACTCCTTATTACCCCGATTTGCCAACGCACTAGGGTAAATCGGGAAGAGCCGGGTACAGCCCCAGAACTGTCGCATATAATGTATGCGGCAATTCTGGGCAGCTGCTGACTGATATTGTTAGGGTGGGGGGCTCCCCATAACGTGGAGCTCCCCATCCTGAGAATACCAGCCTTCAGCTGTATGGCTTTATCTGGCTGGTATTAAAATTGGGGGGACCGCACGCCGGATTTTTTAATTATTTATTTATTTATTTTACTGCACAGTATAGACCCGCCCACCGGCTGCTGTGATTGGGTGCAGTGTGACACCTGTCACTCAGCGTGGGGGCGTGTCTCACTGCAACCAATCATAGGCGCCTGTGGGCGTGGAAAGCAGGGAATATGAGATGGCTGTGTACAGAGCACAGCGCGCCGGCCGGTATAAAGGCTCGGTCACGCTGTGCAGGCCAGCCAATCACTGCAATTCCACAACTAACAGGGCTGTGGCATTGCAGTGGTCTGCCAGCCAATCCCTGCATGAGGGCTGGCTCTCAAAAGAGCGCCAACATGCAGAAATGAAGACCACGAGTAAAGCACGAGTATTGCAAAATTACTCGGTACCCGCCGAGTAGCCCGAGTACAGTGATACTCGTGCGAGTACCGAGTAGTAACAAGCATACTCGCTCATCACTAGGGATACTTTGCACGCTGCGAAATTGCAAGCCGATGCTGCGATGCCGAGCGCGATAGTCCCCGCCCCCGTCGCAGCTGCGATATCCTTGTGATAGCTGCCGTAGCGAACATTATCACATGGACTCACCTGTCCTGGGACGTCGCTCTGGCCGGCGACCCGCCTCCTTATTAAGGGGGCGGGTCGTGCGGCGTCACAGTGACGTCACACGGCAGGCGGCCAATAGGAGCGGAGGGGCGGATATGAGCGGGATGTAAACATCCCGCCCACTTCCTTCCTTCCGCATATCCTACGGAAGCCGCGGTGACGCCGGTAGGAGATGTTCCTCGTTCCTGTGACTTCACACACAGTGATGCGTGCTGCCGCAGTAGCGATGAACAACATCGGACCGTCGCGTCAGCGTAATTATGGATTACACCAACGCTGCACCGATGATACGATTACGACGCTTTTGCGCTCGTTAATCGTATCATTGAACCTTTACACACTACGATGTCGCATGCGATGCCGGAAGTACGTCATTTTCAATTTGAGCCCACCGACATCGCACCTGCGATGTCGTAGTGTGCAAAGCCCGCCTTAGTGCTGGAATTATGCACCAAATTATTGCACCAAATCTGCATCTCATGGCAAAAAAACACATCAAAGCTGCAAAGCTGTTTTGAAGTATAGGTGCTGTTATCTGCCGTTAGATGCACATTTGGTGCAGAAATGTCCGCTCCAGATTTCATCAACAAATTTGCATCTCATTGCAGAAAACTGCACCAAAACAGTGTCAAAACCATGTTTTTTGTGAAGTGTGCTGCCAGAAGATGCAGATTTGGTGCTGGAATTTATACACCAAATTCCTGCACCAAATCTGCATCTCTTAGCAAAAAAACCGCATCAAAACCAAATTGCGCTTTGATGCGTATTTTTTGCCAGGAGATGCAGTATTGGTGCAGGAATTTGGTGTATAAATTACAGCACTAAATCAGCATTTCTTGGCAAACAACAAGGTTTTCTGCCAGGAGATGCAGGTATCATTGAGTTCAATGAGTTCACCTTAGGTGAGTTACCTGCAATCACAGGTGGGGTACCGCGAGAACCTCCAGCTGTGACCGCAAGTAAACTCAGTGACATCACTGCTCACAGCTGTCATTAACCCTTTATATTACCCCGATTGCCACTGCACCAGGGCAATAGGGATAAGCCAAGTAAAGCACTGGAATTGTTGCATCTAATGGATTCGACAATTCTGGGCACTACGGGCTGCTATTTTTAGGTTGTCCAATTACCATGGGCCTCCTTAGACTGAGAATCGCAGCCCCCAGCTGTCGGTTTTCTCTTGGCTGGGTATCAAAATAGGAGGGGAAACCGCTTGTTATTTTTTGAAAATTATTTATTTAAATAATTTTAAAAATCTGCATATGGTCACTTGTATTTTGATGCACAACCAACATAACGCACCCCCTGGGAGCTGCAGCCTGTAGCTGTTTGCTTTATCTATGCTGTATATATGGGAGACCATACATCACTTTGTAAATATAGAAACGCAGACAGCGTGAGTGATTCCAAAAACTCAGACACTATGGGTGGCTTTGCACACTACGACATCGCAGGTGCGATGTCGGTGGGGTCAAATCGAAAGTGACGCACATCCGGCATCACTTGCGATGTCGTAGTGTGTAAATCCTAGATGATACGATAAACGAGCGCAAAAGCGTCATTATCGTATCATCATTGCAAGCTCCGACTTTTCCATAATTTTGCTGCAGCGATGGTACGATGCTGTTACTCGTTCCTGCGGCAGCACACATCGCTGTGTGTTATGCCGCAGGAGTGAGGAACTTCACCTTACCTGCCGCCGGCGGCTATACGGCAGGAAGGAGGTGGGCGGGATTTTTACATCCTGCTCATCTCCGCCCCTCCGCCGCTATTGGCCACCTGCCGTGTGATGTCGCTATGACGCCGCACGACCCGACCTCTTAGGAAGGAGGCGGGTCGCCGGCCAGAGCGACGGTCGCAGGGCAGGTGAGTGCATGTGAAGCTGGCATAGCGATAATTTTCGCTACGCCAGCTATCACAAGATATCGTACCTGCGACGGGGGCGGGGACTATCGCGTGCGACATCGCAGCATCGGCTTGCGATGTTGCAACGTGCAAAGCCCGCCTATAACTGAGGGTGGTGGTATGGTCTGACTGCAACCAATCACTGATGCCAGAACTGACAGTGGGTTGGGGAAGCAGTAAATATGCATGAAAGCCAATGATCAGACTTGGAAGAAGTTTTACAGCTGTGGGGAAGGTCAGTAATATAACTGTCCTGCTTTATTCAATATTTTCTTTCTTTTGCAGCCCCCTAGCCCTAGTGTACAAGTAGTGTAATTACGCTGCATGAATGCATGGGACAGTGCCTGGAACAAGGTCTGACCCAGAATTTCTAGCTTAAACATTCATCAGTAATAGGAGGGATGAGGGACAGGTATAGGCCTGATGCTCTTAGATCCCTTCCACTACAGACAACACACAACTTGGAGACCCAACTTGGAGTCTCCACATTTCCAAATATTAGGGGCAGACACTAGGAGAAGTGGCATCAATTGTCCCAGAGTACTCACAGTGTCGTGGCACAGCAGTCAGCCATTTTGCCATGCATGAGACAGTGTCTGAGTCAGAATTTACAGCTTTTAAATTAAGTCAACATTAATAAGTGGTGAGTGACAGGTGTAGGCCTGGTGCTTTGAGACCCCTGTTACTGCATGCAATACAAAACAAGGAGACCGAATAAGAGTCTCCATTTTCAAAAAAATTGACTCAGGAGGAAGCAAAAGCAGGAGGAATAGGAGGAATATTAGGTGCTTCATACATAAAAAAAATTCCAAATTGTAAAAGTAGCAGTGGTGGACACACCGTTTGATTGCTGCACCACTTGTTAGTAACATCAGCAACAGTAACAACAGCAGACATAGGTGTCACAGACTGCAATAACACGAGATCAATGCAGCTCACTGAAAAGAACACCATTGCCTAGACTTGACAGTCTGCGATTGGAGTGGAAAAGTCATTGGAGATCCATGACTTGTTCAGCTTGATGACGTTAGGTGGTCTACACTTTCAGGGGACAGCCAGATGTGCATATCCATCAGAACACCACCAAATGGGCTGAAGACACATTCTGAGAGAATGTTGGATGCTGGGCATGACAAAACCTCCAAGGCATGACTGGTGCGCTCAGGCCACGCTTCCCTTTTTGAAGACCAACATGCAATAAGGTCTAACCCCCTGGTCATCGATATTGACCTCTAGATACTCCTGCACCATCGTCTCCAGTAATTGACTATGTGTCTGACTTGTACTTTGTTCTGTTTATGCACATGATGGTCTAAAATATGTGTGCCACAAGTCCCAGAAATTGCTTCTGCCACTTAAACTACTGGTGCTACTATTTCTGCACTGACGACTCAACGTTCCCGGGGATGGAAGTCTAGAACAGTGATGCACACTGTGGGCTTCATTGGTTTCTTGGGGAAAACCACTCTTAAGATTGTATTTAAGCGTCTTTCGATACTTAGATGTGCAAGCATCACTTTCTATGGGGGGAGCATGTGGCAAAATTTACTCTTGAACCGTGGGTCTAACAGAGTGGCATCCCAATGGTCAGCACTATTTCTAATCATAAAAATTCGGGATTCTTGTTGGAGATTGAGCAGCAAGAAAGCACTCATGTGTCAGGAGCTTCTGTGAAGTCCAAGTCTATGGTGTGTTGGTGGTGGGGTAACACTCAAGGTTGCTTCCTCCATCCCCTCCCACCAACCATAGACAACAGAGCGTGGATCAATATCTTCTTAATCTCTTGACTGTTTTGTGTCAACCACCTCTTCCTCCTTGACTTCCTCCATTTGTTTCTCGGCTCCTAAACCTTCACTAATAGTTTGTCTAGTACCTTTAGCCCCTCTCGATCGCTGTACTCCACCCTCGTATGCCACACACCTGTGCAACGACAGCTCGAACCTTAGAGATAATGGGTTCCCTTCCGTGTTCTCTTCTGCTTCTTCGCCATCCTCTGGGACCACCACATCCCCCTGCAGACTATTTAAACTGTGGTCCAGCATGTAGATGACCAAAATAGTGATGATAAGGATGGCATCATCAGTACTAACAATCTTAGTAGCCATTTCAAAACTCTGAAGGAGTGTGCAGAGGTCCATTATCTGTGGCCACTCTGCAAGCTTGATTTGCCCCATGACCATGGCATTAGCCCATGCTATGCATCATGACATACTGCACCAGGGCTCATTGCTGCTGCCACAGTTGCTGCAATATGTGCAGAATGGAATGCCACCATGTTGAAACATCACATATCGACTGGTTAACTGATAGGTCGAAAGACCTCTGTAGCGATGCAAGTCAATTAGCTGCAGGGTGCGAATGGCAGAAGTTAGCATACAGCGACCGTGCCTGATGCAGCAGCACATCCAGGCTGATATAGGGGCCTAGAAATTGCTGTACAATGAGGTTGAGGACGTGAGCCATGCAAGTCATGTGTGTGAGGTTGCCGCGGCATAGGGTCACCACCAGGTTTACACCATTATCGCACATGGCCTTCCCTGAGTCCAGGTTCAATGGAAATAGCCATTGCTGAAAGTCGGCCTGGATAGCTGTCCACTTTTCAGCTGTGTGACTACATTCTATAATGCATTTTAATTTTAACACTGCCTAATTGTAGTGAGCCCTGCCTGTGCTGCATGGAGTTGGGGGTGATTCTCTCTCCACTGTTGGAACATATGTTACATTACGTGAAAGATTGAAGGCACGGATGGAGGTCCTAGATTTGGTGGAGGAAGCAGAAGCAGTGGATGAAGTGATAGCGACAAAAGTTTGTCTTGCAAGCCTTGGAGAATTCAAGGATTGTGGAGAAGTCCTTTCGCCACTTGTCTCACAGCCACTAGATTCACCCAAGGCCCCCCCCCCAGCGAGATGCAATACACCTAGTCATGGTTGCTCATCCAGGTGTCAGTAGTGAAATGCACCCTGTCAGACACAGAGTTTTTCAAGAAATGGGTGATATTGTCTGTGACATGCAGTTGTAGCGCAGGCACAACTTTATTTGAGAAGTAATGGCGACTGGGAAACTGGTACTGGGGGACTGCGATTGCTATCAGCTGTCTGTATCCACCAGGTGGAAAGGCAGCATTTCCTTGGCTAACAGATTGGATATAGTGAAGGTGAAACTTTTAGTTTTGGCATGTATAGAAGCAAATAATCTTTTACGTGATCACAACTGCTGAACCAAGGGCAGGCTGCTGTGCTGAGAGAGTTTTGAGTAGGGTGTACATGACAAACTGATGGAATGTGAGGGAGGTGCAAGCGGAGATGTTATGATGGATTGAGAAAGATGTGCTGTGCTCTGTGTCTGAAATTGTCCAAAAACACCAAGTATGTTCACTTCTATAACAGCTGATGGGCTCTCACTCACCCCGACTGTAGTAGGAAAACCAAATAGAGATTCTGCATCCATAGACCTGTGTGAGAACAATTGCCATGATGGTGGAAGAGGAAGAAGCAGCAGACGCAGCTGAAGAGGTAGCCAGTTGTTGGCGAGGTGCACTAGGCTGCATTTTAGAGCAGTAATATCCCTAGAATAACACATGTTGGTTGCGCATATGCTGGTTCATGCATCTAGTAGTCAAATTCTTGGAATTTCTGTCTCTACTGAGTCATCCACTTTAGCACATGCTCTTTCCGGCCCTCATCTACAAGACAAATAGCTTGTAAAGAAAGGAAGTCGAGTAGCGTGTCCAGTAACAGAAGTTGTCTGTTGTCTTTGGATAGGACGAGCCAGTGTTTGTTCAATAACATTCAGTAACATTATCACCTTCTCTATGTACAGTACATCTTGAACACCACATCTATTCCCCCTTGCTCAATGACCCTGGGATTTCCCTCTCGTGTTTTATCTACTCTCTCCCTCTTTTAACCAGCTGTATCACGACCCCAGGCAAACACCTATCAGTCACCTGTCACTAAACTAACAATCAATATTTATTTGCTGAGTTGGTAATTTGTGGCTGGACCACACAAGTAGCATTCACTATTTAGATGATGAAATGGCAATTTTTGGATGGATCACAAAAGAAGAAATCACTATTTAGATGAACTGGCAATTTTTGACTGTACCACAGAAGTTGAAATCACTATTTAGATGATGAAATTGCAAATTTCGGCTAGACTACAGGAGTTGAAATTACTATATAGATGATGAAATGGCAATTTTTGGCTGGACCGCAGAAGTAGAAATCACTGTTTAGATGATGAAATGGCAATTTTGAGCTGGACCACAAAAGTATCAATCACTATTTAAAAGCTGAAATGTCCATTTGGGGCAGGTTGCAGGACAACAGATTAAGCTATCAGAATTTAAGTGCTGAAATTTAAATCACTGGCAGGAACACAGAATTAGAAATCAGAATTTAGATGCTGAAATGTCGATTGGTGCCAGAGAACAGAGTTATTATGAATTTGCATTTATTTGCATTAATAAGCAACAGCAGCACCGTCTCCAATCTACAGCAATCTCAGAATTGCACCAGCGTTGCATGTCCACTTCTTATATGCATAGGGACATGTGACTTAGGCAGCAAATGACACAAGCCCTTGTGTCTGAACGTTGTGGATGGTTTCCAGAAGATCCACACATTAAGTTAAGAAAGACAAAAAGCACTCTGTTGCTCCTGTGACCTTTCTCCACCCCCTCCCCTCATCAAACACCTCACAGCACTTATCATACAGCACCACTATCCTAACCAAAGTCATAATAACGTAAAAGAAAAGCATTATTGCATCCGCGAACAGTTACCAGACAAAGCCGAACATTGCCAATTTTTGAGGAAAGTGCTTAGGCTTCGGAACACAAATCCGAATGGGCAAGACTTGTGCCGAATTTTAAATTGGTGAACCTTTTTTGAACAAGTTTGCTCATAACTATCCAAGATTCTTCTCAAGTTGATGAAATATTTTACAATTTGGAAAAAAGAGACAACCATATTAAGCCATTTATGCACAGCAAATCGCAAAATGCTTAAATTCATCAGATTCCTAAATACTCCATACTTTACATAATTTACACTGAATTCATATTCTTCATATGTTCACTACCTGTAGTACCCGGCGTTGCCCGGTATAGTAACTATGTCTCTCTCTGTCTCCCACTCTCCCTCTATCCAGATTCTCCCTTTCTCCCACATTTCCTCTGTCCCACTCTCCCTCTCTCCTACTCTCCAACTCTCCTTCTTTCCCACTTTCACACTCTCTCAGGTGGCTGTGTAAAATTTCATGTTATAAATGCTACATTGAGGATTCTTTTAGCGGACATACACACATACATACACTCAGCTTTATATTAAATTATTGTATTCAGCTTCACATTTATACATTTATTAAATAGACATAACTGCTTTCATGTTATTGGCAAGAGGACTTTTATCTGCATCACATCCATGAACGTTCAAGAATTTTTAACGCTTACTTTTTAATTCAGCCACAGGTTTCTCCTAAGTTATTTTTTTTTACTATTTAAAATGTGAGCTGAGCAACCTTCCTGATATAACAAATTTTAAATATTTGTTTTAAATAATAAAGTATTAGAAGATTAGTTTTGTATTTTATCACAATGGCAGTATCAATCTGTGAAATTTATACAATTTACAATAAATTTATACTGAAGATAACATCAGTTTCTAGTTTGGGATGTTCTGTGGAAATGTAGATCAAGTCAACATTTTTTCTATTAAAATCAGTTGCAGTAAATTGGTTATTTTGGGAAAAGGAGGGAAATGTTTTTATTGCATTCCATCTAGTCAGACTCCTGTGGTTTAGCATCTGGTAGACTGCTATGAAATAAAATTTGCATTCAACAACAGATAAAATCGAATCTGGAAAGTGTCTGATCTTGAATAAAATGGAAATTTGGGAATGAAGTGAAAAACTACAAACAAGTAAGTTCAATCTGAAGAAATACTACACATATGTTAAATTTTTAAATGAACAGAGCCTAAAAAATATAGCCTTACATAATTCCTTGGTCTTGATTCATCAAGGAGTTTTTGCCTGAATCATGGTGTAAAGCTCCCTGAAATGTTGCAAATGTATGGCTAATTCAAAAGTGTGCAAGCGTTTTGCAATTATTAGCGTATTTATGTACGTAAGTTCCAGCCAGCTTTGTCTAAATGGGTTGAACTGAAATGAAGCAAACAAAAGTTGAATAAATTACATCAGAAATGCACACTGGCCTGCAGCTAAAGAAACATTTCTGGTGGAGTCTCACAGCATTCAGAAACTCCCCACATGGGCAACATAAAATTCTATTGGTGTTCCCATTATCTTTAAAAGGCTTCCCCAAGAAATAAAATAAAAAAGAAATCAATCAATAACTCACTTTTTAATATTAACCCCTTCCCGACATTGGATATACTGGTATCCAGGTGTGGGATTTAGCTGGTTCTCTCTGTTCGGGGGAACAAATTGTCAAAATTCCAACCAGTTCAAGATGCAGCACCCTGCTTTGGGGGTTTGCTCGTTTCCACTGAATGTGTGTCATTGGATGCACATTCACTTGAAATATATAATGATGCAGGAAACCATTCCTGCATTTCAAAAGTAGCCTCTGGCTTATTGGAGGCCGGCAGCCGACATCTCACACATCATTGGCATCATTAGCTTGCCCATCAGAAAGAATGACCAGTGATCAGCACTCCACCCTCAAACTTTAGTGCATGTGGAAAGCAGTCCAGGAAAGAAGATAAAGAACCTGACACTCAAAGATATTCAATCCATTTTGTTGCTTTATCTACGTCTTTATTCACCTCTTGAATGTTTCAGCTGCATTCCAAGTTTTCAATAGTGGAGATGAGCAAAACTTTCAAAATTCAGTTTGGTTCAGTTTACTGACTGTCCCAGTGTTAACCGAACAGTTCAACAAACAAATCTAAACCCCAATGAGATCAATGGGAGGCAAAACCAAAGACACAGGCAACACCTTCTAGGGGACCCAAAATCTGACAAAACTGCTCCAAGCACAGCCATTAGCTTCCTAGACTATTAACATAGGAAATATCCCTACTCTGTCTACATGATCTCTAGTACAGTGCACCAAGCACGGTGTTAAAGAGTCTTATATAGACCTGATGCCTCTGTGAGGCCACCCATTCACCGTAATGCTAGTAGCCTACATTACCGTGACTGGCAGCCAATCACCACATTTTTAGTGGCTGTGAAAAAAGCTGCAAAACATGTGGGGCGGGGACTCGAGCATGGCGCCCGAGTAGCAGAATACTCGATTGAGTATTCAACATCTTGAGCACCCCAATGCTCAATAGAGTGCAGAGAAGGACTCTCGCCCATTACTAATGAGCACTTAAAGTGTAACACATGTATCATATTTACAGTATTCCTGCAGCTGGGTGGATGAAGCAGATGAAGTAGTTGGCACCTTGCTTGCTACTTAAAATGCTATATTAAAAAGAAAATAGTACAACTAACAAAATAGACATTTTATGTTGGCTCTTCTTAATAGGATAGTCTTATTGGAATAAAAAAATAGTTTTATAATGAACAATTTTACTTATTCCATAAAAATATTATTTTGTAATAGTGGAGATTCAGTGTTTCTTTTATATAAAATATAAATAAAAATATATAATTAAAATTTGAATCTTATCTTTAAAACAACAGTTGAATCCCAAACCCCTTTTTCTTTCTAATAAAAGATATTCTGCAGATATTAAAAGAAAAGTAAATAAAATTCAATGTTTTAAACTTAAGAGTATAGACTGTGATATACAGACTGGCTACAGGTCTCCCAATCCAAACACAGACTCATAGGCATATATAATATTGTTGAGTTTGAATCGGTAGACAAAAGCACAGTCCCTACCCATCACTTTCCATACATGGGCGGTATTTCATGGACATTTAAATTTAGTCAAACATTGATTTTCTACAAAAAATGGTATGTTTTTACTCAATTTCCACCTCTACAACCAAAGGGTAGGTCCAACTAATCATTTGATTATGAAATTGCTTATTTTGTATGAGGGACATTTTGGTTTCTTAGTTACAAACTAGACAAAGTGTTGATGTCATGGATAATCTATTATGATACACGTAACTAAACCTCTGAACCAGTGGTATGGCCATTTCTCCAAACCATCTATAGAGCCTAATTTTTTTAAATTCACTATTCTAAATGTATGGTGCCTACAGTGAAACATGGTGGTGGCAGTGTCCTTATCTGAGGCTGCATGAATACTGCTGGTGTGGGAAGCTACATTTCATTAATGGTATTTTGAATTCACAGACGTGATATTCTATATTGAAAAAGAAAATGATACCATCATTACTTGTTCTTAGTAGTCGGGAACTTTCCCAACATGAAAATGATCCAAAGCACACATTTAAGGCCAGTACTGAATTTCTGAAGAAGACCAAGTTGAAAGAAATTCAGTGGTCAAGTATGACTACTGTTCTAAACCCAATCAAATACTTATATGAAAATCTGAAAAGACAAGTCTCTCTCCATTTAGCAATATTATTATGGGGAGATAAGGTATGCACACCAGTGACTATGTAAGGGGAATACATGAAATAGCAGAAACTGCTGTGTGATTACTGACTTGAAAAATCCAATAGCTATATGTAAGAGTGAAAATGTAAAAAATGGAATCTGCATTACTGCCATGAACATATGAATCAAGAGAAATTTAGCTACTGAATTGATCAATGCAATAGAGCCCCAACACTACGCCAAAGTATTTCTCTACGTTGGGGTCCCTAGCTTGTGTGTGTCCTCTCATGCAGTTAAAAAACGTACCGTGTATGGGAAGCTGAGACCCAGGCTATTTATGCGTATGATATGGATTGGCAATAGGTGTGGTTGGGGAGGGTTCACAAACGAAAAACTACTAACAATAAGGAATAACGTTTGGAACACCATTCTAAGTCTGAACTGGGTGCAAAAACCTAAAAAAACATCACTATGGGGAGATAAGGTATGCACACCAGTGACTATGTAAGGGGAATACATGAAATAGCAGAAAATGCTGTGTGAATACTGACTTGAAAAATCCAATAGCTATATGTAAGAGTGAAAATGTGAAAAATGGAATCTGCATTACTGCCATGAACATATGAATCAAGAGAAATTTAGCTACTGAATTGATCAATGTAATAGAGCCCCAACACTACGCCAAAGTATTTCTCTACGTTGGGGTCCCTAGCTTGTGTGTGTCCTCTCATGCAGTTAAAAAACTTACCGTGTATGGGAAGCTGAGACCCAGGCTATTTATGCGTATGATATGGATTGGCAATAGGTGTGGTTGGGGAGGGTTCACAAACGAAAAACTACTAACAATCAGGAATAACGTTTGGAACACCATTCTAAGTCTGAACTGGGTGCAAAAACCTAAAAAAACATCACTATGGGGAGATAAGGTATGCACACCAGTGACTATGTAAGGGGAATACATGAAATAGCAGAAACTGCTGTGTGAATACTGACTTGAAAAATCCAATAGCTATATGTAAGAGTGAAAATGTGAAAAATGGAATCTGCATTACTGCCATGAACATATGAATCAAGAGAAATTTAGCTACTGAATTGATCAATGCAATAGAGCCCCAACACTACGCCAAAGTATTTCTCTACGTTGGGGTCCCTAGCTTGTGTGTGTCCTCTCATGCAGTTAAAAAACTTACCGTGTATGGGAAGCTGAGACCCAGGCTATTTATGCGTATGATATGAATTGGCAATAGGTGTGGTTGGGGAGGGTTCACAAACGAAAAACTACTAACAATAAGGAATAACGTTTGGAACACTATTCTAAGTCTGAACTGGGTGCAAAAACCTAAAAAAACATCACTATGGGGAGATAAGGTATGCACACCAGTGACTACGTAAGGGGAATACATGAAATAGCAGAAACTGCTGTGTGAATACTGACTTGAAAAATCCAATAGCTATATGTAATTTTCACATTTTCACTCTTACATATAGCTATTCATTAAAATCTTACTTTTCAAAGAGGAGTACTCATTTATGCTGCGCATAGTACATGGTTTTATAAAAATGAAGGAAATTCACACATTGGTTCTGGATAAATGACAGATTCAAGTTGTATACCTTTACTGATTTAAACTGTAAAATTTGTTTTGAAAAAATTATGTATTTACTTTGAATGGAAATGAAAATCATCAATCAAATCTCTGGGCATGCTTCTAATGAGATATTGGATGGTGTCCTAGTGGATTTCCTTCCAGACCTGAGCATGGATGGTCAGTGGCACTACTTAGTGGCTCTGGATGCACTTATACACATGCATGAATGGGTTTCTACTGCACCAAGAACCCAAAACTCACTGTATCAGTGCAAGGTCTGACACTATCTCTGAGGATTTCATTCCAGTAATTAATAACAGTCAAACTACTGTTTGCAGGCAGCATAACTTTCAACATGGCATCTCCAGACTCTTTTACATCTGTCACATGTGCTCAGTGTGGACCTGCCTTCTTTAGTGCTGATAATATAAAGGCCGCTTTACACGCTATGATATATCTAACGATATGTCATCAGGGTCACGTCGTTAGTGACGCACATCCGGCCTCGTTTGACATATCGTAGCATGTAACACAAATGAGCGACTGTGAACGAGCAAAGATACTCACCTTATCGTTGCTCATTGACACGTCGCTCATTTTCAAAAAATTGAACGTCCTTCTGTGCTCCGGTTGTTCATCGTTCCCGAGGCAGCACACGTCCCTCCGTGTGACACCCCGGAAACGATGAACTGCAGCTTACCTGCGGTCGCCGGAAGGAAGGAGGTGGGCGGGATGTTTACGTCCTGCTCATCTCCGCCCCTCCGCTTCTATTGGCCGGCCGCTGGGTGACGTCGCTGTGACGCCGAACGTCCCTCTACCTTCAGGAAGAGGATGTTCATCACCCACAGCGAGGTCGTTCGGGAGGTAAGTACGTGTGACGGGGGTTTATGACTTTGTGCGACACCGGCAACAAATTGCCCGTGCCGCACAAATGATGGGGGCGGGTGCGATCGCAAATGCAAATGCGATCGCACGACATATCGACACGTGTAAACCAGGCTTTACAATTGTGGATTGGCCAATTCTTGTGTTTTCTGGTGACTGCCAATTGAGTTGCATTGTTGGGCTGTGAGAAAATTCCCAATCCTGTGTATCATTCCATCATTCTACATACTGTTTTTCATTTTTCTTCTCAAATATGCACAGCAGTAACGGGCTGGAGGTTATTTATTAGGGCTTTGGCAGTGCTCCTCCTAATCCTCCTCGCAAAAAGAAGCAGGTACCAATTATTTTGTGTAGATATCATTTTATGTCCCTGTGCACCTTACCTTGTGTAGCAGCCCAGGGCCTGGTATTTGCTTCACACTCTTGATACAAGGAATCACAGAAAACCTTCCTTGCAGTGGCACAGTATGCATAGATTTGCCATCCCGGAGGAGCTGGATAACCTGTGCAACCTCATGCAACCAATAGTGACAAGAACACTAGAAGAATGTAAAACTATAAAAGAATCAGACAAAAGTGTTCAGTAGAGAATAATTTTCTCTAGACTAAAACTGCAAAACCATTTTCAAAGGTAATTTTGTTGTTGCCTCTCCAATACACCTGTTCCTACTTTCATTTGCCCCAAAGAATTGTTATACAATCTAATATACAATCACTTATACTCAGTCTGGACAAATTATTTCCAGAAATTTAATTGACTTGGGGTTATACTTTATTGCTTAAGTGATGCCTTAACTTTTGAGCAATGTATATATATATACTACTCACAAAAAGTTAGGAATATTTGGCTTTCGGATGAAAGTTTTGGAAAAAATAAAAAGATTGTGCTTCAGTGACATTTTATTATGAAAGTAGGGCATTTCAATAGAAGCATGCAATGGAAATTTCCTCATTTAAAACAATTTATTGAAACGAAATCCAACGATGGTGGTGGGTATAAACCCCAAATGTCAATTTCTCAATAACTTGTGGCCTGGAACATCAATTACAGCTCGACAACGACGTCTCATGCTGTTCACAAGTCAAGTTATTGTCTGCTGAGGCATAGCATCCCACTTGTTTTAAGGGCAGCCCTCAGGCCATTGAAGTTCTGGAGTACAGAGTTATGTGCCTCTACATGGTGATTCCTCTGATCACACACATTTTTTTTTTATCAGATTCACATTTGTAGAAAGTGCATGCCACTCCTCATTCTCCTGCAAGCCTTTCCCTAATGTTGCGACCTCGATGAGCTGCAGCATAGTCATCCATGAAGATGAAATTAGGCTAGTGTTTTTCATGCAGAGGCACAGTGACTGGATTAATGATGTTATTCAAGTAATAGGGGCTTGTCATTTTACCATTCAAAGAGTGTATGGCAGTTATATAAACTCTTAAGTAGACACACCTGCCCACATTAACACCACCACCACCAAAGGCTCATCTGGTGACAATAGATGCAAAGCACACTTCTTGACATCTCCAACATCACTGGTGGCCATCATTTTTGCTCAGTGTGACTTTTATCAGTGACCAGCACTGAGGCCCACTGGTCCCTCCCATGCAAGATGATGACGCCTATGCCTGGTGTTGTGGTGAGAAACATCTGCAGATTATCTATCACACAAACCATGCTGATGTAAATGGTTTTGAATGATCAGCCATGACAATTGGGTGCCTCTAACCTTCCTTAAATGTGCCTGGAGTTGTGTAGCATCCATCAACCTGTTTCTAAGGGCATTGTTCACAATGAAGTGGTCATCAATGTGGGATGTGGCCAAAGGATGTCCATTTCTATGCTTTTCTGTGACTCCTCTAATTTCTCTGTATCTCTGTTGCAACCTGTTGATGACACTGGGACACTCGAAGCTCAGTGGCCACTTCTCTGTGAGAACATCCTGCTTGAAGCCTCTCAATGGTAAGGTACTGTTAATGATATGTTAGGTGTTGTCTTGGTCTCATGATTCCAAAATGTGAACAGCATGATGAGAAGGACCATTTAAATACAAATTCTAACTGAACCTGGACATTTATTGGGCGATTCATGGATCAAGCACCTGTTGTGAATTTGTGCAAAAAGTCCTGAAACATTGAAGAGTTGCACATGTGCATTCAATAGTTTAGCGAAGGTCACACTAAATTCACCTGAAAAGGTAACAGTGCATTTTAGGATCATCCTGAAATTTTACCAGAAAGTCAAATATGCCTAACTTTTTGAGTGTAGTGTACATTTACACACATATTGAATGACACACAGTCACACATGTATTTTCTCTGCTTCATTTCATTTTTAACCCTTTTAAGAATAGGTGATTTGTTTTATTTTTGTGCTTTCGCTTTTTCCTCTGCTTTTTTTAAGAGCCATAACTTTCATATTTTTTCATTGACAAGGCCATATGAGGCTTATTATTTTTTTGAAGGATGAGTTTTTATTTCAATGGTTAAAAGGAGTCTAAGACCTCCCAAACTTATATCAAACTATTTAAACATTCATATAGTGGACTAAAAGCCCATTTACACGCTATGATATTGCTAGCAATATCGCAGTGAGCGTACCCGCCCCCATCGTTTGTGCGTCACGAGCAAATCGCTGCCCGTGGCGCACAATATCGCTAACACACGTCATACATGCTTACCTTCCCTAGCGACGTTGCTGTGGGCAGCGAACAACCTCTTTGTTAAGGGGGGAGGTTCGTGCGCCGTAACAGCGATGTCACACAGCGGCCGACCAATAGAAGCGGAGGGGCGGAGACCAGCCGCATTATCGACATGCCCACCTCGTTGCCGGAGGACGCAGGTATGCTGTTGTTTGTCGTTCCCGGGGTGTCACATGTGCTGTCTCAGGAACGATGAACAACCTACGCCCACAATAACCAATGAGATTCTGAAAATGAACGACGTGTCAACGATCAATGATTAGGTGAGTATTTTTGATTGTTATCACTCGCTCAGAGCTGTTACACGCAATGACGTCGCTAACGACGCCGGATGTGCGCCACGAATTCTGTTACCCCCGATGACATATCGTTAGCGATATCGTATGTAAATGGGCCTTTAGCCTCAATAAAAATCATACTTGTAGTGTACATTTTAGAAAAATAGATTTATAAAAGATATGTAAATGAAGAGGTCTTGATGCACACTTAGGAAGGCCAAGAGCTTAGTACATCATTATTCCCATCTCAGTTAACATCCTCTGCCTCTCCCTTTATGGTGATTAACAGCACTCACTTTTGGGCAGTCTCCTGACCTAAGTCCCCAGCCCTGCATGTACTGACACTGCAGATACTCAAAGTACAAACAGGCTCTGATTTATCAAAGTGATGAAGCCAGAATTCTAAACAACTGAAAATTAGCAAACTGTTTGCGTATTAAGAAGTTGTGCTAAAATGTTATGAATATTGCCATTTTCAATACAGTTTCCCCAGCTGTGCCACTGGGGTGGGATGGGGTGGAGCAGTGTAGTGATGCCACAGTTAATTCATGATAAGCATGAACAAGACATAGAGATTTAGAGTGCTATCAATCACCATAAGGGTATGAGTGGACATGGTAACTAAAAGGGCGGACTGATGCATGAAGCCCTTGGCCACACCAAGGGCACACCAAAGCCACATCATTTACATATCTAACAAAAATTTTATATAAAACTAAATCACCGCACTCTACAGTATGATTTATTACAAGGGTTCCCTATATGAATGGATAAATGGTTGAATTTCAGAATTGAAGTTGAGAGACTCATTTTAACTACTAAACTACAAAAAAATGTAAAAAACAAATATTCAATCAAAATACTGATTGACACTTAGAAGTGACAAAGACATGATTAAAAAAAACAAATTTTATTTAGAAATACTATTAAAAAGAATTACATATAATTAAAAAGTAGACAAGCTTCAACTGATGGAAAATATCTCAAAAGGGACAGAAACCAAAATACACAAGTGTGCAGCTCATAAAGTTATTACAACCGCAATTAATATTATTGGAACAAGGTAGAGCATAAATACATTTATATAAAGAGAATATCTACATCACCATTATCATACAGACATTCTATACAGATGCAATGAATTCCTAATAACCATAAAAAAGTATGTTGAGGATGGAACATGTAACAATTTTCTATGTAGTGCATGTTTAAATCACCACTACCATGCAGCATTTTCATGCTAAATTAATAGGACTCATCCAGAGATGATGCATTAAAGCCCTTTTAATAAAAGAAATGTTGTCAGCAATAGTGGTTGATAGAAAGAGTAAAAGTATATGAGTAGCTCATATTACCTTGGTTTAAGTGAGCTTGGCTTGGCTGTCACGTCCCTTCACCCCAACACGTGTTTCACCCTTGCTTCATCAGGGAGCATGTCTAGGGTGGAGGGCACATCAATTTTAATAGAAGTGACCAATGAACCACGGTCACCCACAGTGCAGCTGTGTGGTGTATGGAATCGCAGGATACCTCCTATAACAAGTGACTTCACCTCAGGGCCCTCCAGTGTCACCTGACCAAAAACTCCCATACATGCTGGGAGTGAGGAGGAGGAGCCTGCAGATGCATGTGCACCTGTACGTAGAGGCACCAATGGCCATTTTAATTAAAGAGGTTTTGCAATACTTGGTTACTTAATAACATGTATTACAACTAGTGTGACTCTCCACACAGCCATTTGATGCATGAGCATCCTCATTTATAAAAAAAGCTTCTGAACTGAGCGTTCCCATGTCATGCTAGTCTAGACTAGTCAATCACCCTAGTGATGGAAGTAACGGGAGGCTAATGGTGGAATTCCTATCACTTAACGTAGATGCCAGTAGTTGGAATTGCAAATACAGCTAACTGGCCAGGGATACTACACATATAGCGACTACAATCAATGAGACCCAATATTATTACAAAGCCAGAAATACATAATAAACAAACATAAATATTAATTCATTGTAGGTAATAATTACTACATATTTATTAATAAAAATTTTATATGAATACAGTGACGTCTATATATATATAAATATAACTAAATATATACAAATACTCAATTTAGTGTGTAAAACAGTATTGAATAAATTGATAAAACTCAATATAACTAAAAAAGGAGGAGTGAACAAATTATTGACAATATATTGCTGTGGTCATACAGTGAAGACAAGGGTGTAAGTACTGAAGTGAATTAATTATAGATACAAGACCTATGTAAAGGATACTTCAATTGAAACATTTTCTCATTGGTAAACTGCAGAACTTGCAAACAGTATAAATCTAGAATTGGTGGTGAAAGTGAAGTATGAAAAAAAACCATGAAAGATATAAAAAAAGAAGAGTGATACTGAAACCACAACAGTACTATTAATGAGGTGTCAGCATCTAGAATAAATAGTGAATTAATAACATTTATAGTAATAGATATGCGAAAAATCAAAACATGATACCAATAACAAAATTGGTCAAATGAAGGGGTGGAGGAAAAAAAATAATATCATAAAAATAAAAAAATAAAAATAAATGGAAAATAGGTAAAACAGAAGGAAAGACGGTCCCATTGATTGAAGACGATCTCGCGTCCAAGTCCTTTTGAAAAAATGTCATTGTATGCGGGGATCAAGACCAAGCATTAAAGGCATAAGGATAATGAACATGTCACAAAGGATCTAAAAAGAAATAACAACAATGTTATATTATTTTTTTTTTCCTTCCCCCTACATTTGACAAAATTTTTGTATTGGTATCTTGTTTTGATTTTTTGTATATCTATTACTATTCTTACCATAAATGTTATTAATTCACTATTAATTCATGCAAGTGAATTAATAGTGAATTTACCAATGAGAAAATGTTTTTTGAATAAAGTATCAATTACATAGGTCTTTATCTACAATTAATTCACTTCAGTACTTACACCATTGTCTTCACTATATGATCACAGTGATATATTGTCAATAATTTGTTCACGACTCCTTTTTTAGTTAGTTGAGTGTTATCAATGTATCCAATATTATTTTAGAAACTAAATTGTGTATTTGTATATCTATATATATCTATATATATATATATATATATATATATATATATATATATATGTATATGTATGTATATATATATATATATATATGTCACTGTATTCATATCAATTTTTATAAATAATGTTATGTAGTAATTTTTATCCACAATGAATTATTATGTATTATGTAATTCTGGCTTTGTAATAATAATGGGTCTCATTGATTGTAATCGCTATATACACGTGGTCAAAATTGTTTGTACCCTTCGTTTATGAAAGGAAAACCCACAATGGTCACAGAAATAACTTGAATCTGATAAAAATAATAAGAAATAAAAAATCTATGAAAATGAACAAATGAAAGTCAGACTTTACTTTTCTGCTTCCACAGAATTTTTTAAAGATTAAAACTCATGAAATCGGCCTGGACAGAAATCATGGTTTTCTTAACTTAATATTTTGTTGCACAACCTTTTGAGGGAATCACTGCAATTAAACAATTCCTGTAACTGTCAATGAGACTTCTGCACTTTTCGACAGGTATTTTGCCCATTCCGCAAATTGCTCCAGCTGTCTCATGTTTGAAGGTTGAGCTTTCTAGACGACATGTTTCAGCTTTTTCCAAAGATGCTCAATAAGATTTAGGTAAGGGCTCATAGAAGACCACTTCAGAATAGTCCAATTTTTCCTCTTAGCCATTCTTGGGCGTTTTTAGCTGTGTGTTTTGGGTCATTATCCTGTTGCAAGACCCATCACCTGCGACTGAGACCAAGCTTTCTGACACTGGGCAGCACATTTCTCTTTAGAATCCCTTGATAGTCTTGAGATTTCATTGTACCCTGCACAGATTCAAGACACCCTGTGCCAGATGCAGCAAAGCAGCCCCAGAACATTACTGAGCCTCCTCCATGTTTCACAGTAAGGACAGTGTTTGTTTCTTAATATGCTTCATTTTTCCATCTGTGAACATAGAGCTGATGTGTCATGTCAAAAAGTTCCAATTTTGTCTCAATGTCCATAGAACATTCTCCCAGAAGCTTTGTGGCTTGTCAACTTGTAGTTTGGCAAATTCCAGTCTGGCTTTTTTATGATTTTTTTTCAACAATGGTGTCCTCCTTGGTGGTCTCCAAGTCCACTTTGGCTCAAAGAACGATGGATGGTGCGCTCCAGACTCAATAGGAGAGTAAATCAGGTATATGCCGTGCTAGCACCACGGAATCCAATATTAATATAATTCCTTTATTGTTTGTACAGGTCAACGCGTTTCAGAGACATCCGTCTCCTTCATCAGGACATCAAAGGAACAGTATGTCATCAGCTGTGATGAGTCTCTATATATATATACATGTGAAGGGCCGCGTCAGAAGACCGCCCACCACAATTCAAATAGTGGCAGGATGTTCAACTGTTACATTACCGGACATGTATATATACAATTAGTGCAAAGAAATCCATGAAAATGTTTAAAGGACTCCATAAATTTGAAAAACAATATACAGTGCCTTGCGAAAGTATTCGGCCCCTTTGAAGTTTTCCACCTTTTCCCACATTTCAGGCTTTAAACATGAAGATAAAAATTTAAATGTAATGGTGAAGAATCAACAACAAGTGGGACACAATTGTGAAGTTGAATGAAATTTATTGGTTATTTTAAACTTTTATAAAAAATAATAAACTGAAAAGTGGAGCGTGCAATATTATTCAGTCCCTTAAAGTAAATACTTTGTAGCGCCACCTTTTGCTGCGATTACAGCTGCAAGTTGCTTAGGGTATGTCTCTATCAGTTTTGCACATCGAGAGACTGAAATTCTTGCTCATTCTTCCTTTGCAAATAGCTCGAGCTCAGTGAGGTTCAAAGGAGAGTGTTTGTGAACAGCAGCTTTCAGCTCTTTCCACAGATTCTCAATTGGATTCAGATCTGGACTTTGAATTGGCCATTCTAACACCTGTAAACGTTTATTTGTGAATCATTCCATTGTAGATTTTGTTTTATGTTTGGGATCATTGTCTTGTTGGAAGACAAATCTCCATTCCAGTCTCAGGTCTTTTTCAGACTCCAACAGGTTTTCTTCAAGAATGGTCCTGTATTTGGCTCCATCCATCTTCCCATCAATTTTAACCATCTTCCCTGTCCCTGCTGAAGAAAAGCAGGCCCAAACCATGATGCTGCCACCACCATGTTTGACATTGGGGATGGTGTGTTCAGGGTGATGATCTGTGTTGCTTTTACGCCAAACATATCGTTTGGCATTGTGCCCAAAAAGTTCGATTTTGGTTTCATCTGACCAGAGCACAATCTTCCACATGTTTGGTGTGTCTCCCAGGTGGCTTTTGGCAAACTTTAAATGACACTTTTTATGGATATCTTTGAGAAATGGCTTTCTTCTTGCCACTCTTCCATAAAGGCCAGATTTGTCCAGTGTACGACTGATTGTTGTCCTATGGACAGACTCTCACACCTCAGCTGTAGATCTCTGCAGTTCATCCAGAGTGATCATGGGCCTCTTTGCTGCATTTCTGATCAGTCTTCTCCTTGTTTGAGATTAAATTTATAAGCGACGGCCGGGTCTTGGTAGATTTCCAGTGGTATGATACTTCTTCCATTTCAATATAATCGCTTGCACAGTGCTTCTTGCGATGTTTAAAGTTGTGGAAATCTTTTTGTAACCAAATCCGGCTTTAAACGTTTCCAGAACAGTATCATGGACCTGCCTGTTGTGTTCCTTGGTGTTTATGATGCTCTCTGTGTTTTAAACAAAACACTGAGACTATCACAGAGCAGGTGCATTTATACGGACACTAGATTACACACCGGTGTCTTATATTTATCATCATCAGTCATTTATGACAACATTGGATCATTCAGAGATCCTCAATTAACCTCTGGAGTGAGTTTGCTGCACTGAAAATAAAGGGGACGAATAATATTGCACGCCCCACTTTTCAGTTTATTATTTTTGCAAAAGTTTAAAATAAGCAATACATTTCCTTCAACTTCTCAATTGTGTCCCACTTGTTGTTGATTCTTCACCAGAATATTAAAATTTTTATCTTTAAGTTTCAAACCTGAAATGTGGCAAAAGGTTGAAAAATTCAAGGGGGCAGAATACTTTCACAAGGCACTGCTGTATATAAAATTACAGGAAAACAGAATTTAATAAAAACCAAAAACATAGTAAAAAAAAAAAAAGTAAAATAAAAAAAAAAAATAACATATATATATATATATATATATATATATATATATATATATATATATATATATATATATATATTTATATGGTAAAAGGAAATGTGAGGGAAGAAGGCAGGCCTAGAACCCTAGAAGCTCGGGTGGGATTGCAAGACCAATGTGGACTAAATCCACAACCCCATAGCAGCAGATGAAAAAGTCAGAGGAATTAGCAGTATACTTAACTGGAGGACCTCGGAAGGGGAAGAGGGATTTGTACTTGTAGCAGTGTGAACATTAAAAAATATTTATTTTCTAAAAATGTTTTTTAAAATCTTGCAATAAAGATTATGTTTAAAATGATATGTGTCTTTATTTTGTGATACTTTTGTGGATAATTAAGGGATATAAAACATTAATAATGAATTAATATATACATATTTAATAAAAATTAGTAAAAGGCAGAGGTGACAAAAAATTATATAATATATGTGTGTGTGTGTGTGTGTGTAATAATCAATAGAGAAAAAATGGGGAAATTAACTGTAAAATAAGTGAGTGCCAGAATCCTTTGGAACTGCGCAAGCGTGAGAAGGTGACAAGAGTTCAGAACCATGGGTAAAAAAAAGGTCAAGACCCTGGGAATAAAACCAAATGCGCAGGCTCTAATGGGCCCATCGATTCGGGTGGTACAAGAGAGTAATAGCTTAGCGGAAAAATGTGAAAAATTGTGTTAAAAACGCTCAGTTGCTGTGGAGGGGAGAAAGCATAGAATCATAGAATCATAGAATATTAGATTTGGAAGGGACCTCCTGGGTCATCTAGTCCAACCCCTGCTCCAAGCAGGATTCACTAAATCATCCCAGACAGATGTCCGTCCAACCTCTTTTTAAAGACTTCCATTGAAGGAGAACTCACCACCTCTCGTGGGAGCCTGTTCCACTCATTGATCACTCTCACTGTCAAAAAGTTTTTTCTAGTATCTAATCTGTGTCTCCTCCCCATCAGTTTCATCCCATTGCTTCTAGTCTTTCCTTGTGAAAATAAGAATAAAACTGATCCCTCTACAGTGTGACAGCCTTTAAGATATTTGTAGACAGCTATTAAGTCTCCTCTCAGTCTTCTCTTTTGCAAGCTAAACAATCCTAAATCCTGTAACCGTTCCTCATAGGACATGGTTTGCAGACCAGTCACCATTCTGGTCACTCTTCTCTGAACTTGCTCCAGTTTGTTGATGTCCTTTTTAAAATGTGGTGCCCAGAACTGGACACAGTATTCCAGATGAGGTCTGACCAAAGAGGAGTAAAGGGGCATAATGACTTCATGTAATCTAGACTGTATGCTTCTGTTAATACATTGTAGAATGGTGTTTGCCTTTTTTGCTGCTGCGTCACACTGTTGACTCATGTTCAGTCTGTGATCTATTAGTATACCTAAGTCTTTTTCACACATTGTTTTGGATAGCTCTATTCCTCCCATGCTGTATATGCTCTTTTCATTATTCTTGCCAAGATGTATGACTTTGCATTTCTCCCTGTTAAAAAAACATTCTATTAGTTGCTGCCCATTGTTCCAGCTTGTTTAGATCTTGTTGAATCCTCTCTCTCTCTCTCTTCTCTAGTATTAGCTATTCCTCTTAACTTTGTGTCATCAGCAAATTTAATCAGTTTACCCTTAATACCTTCATCTAAATCATTGATTAAGATGTTGAACAACACGGGGCCCAGGACAGAGCCCTGTGGTACCCCACTTGAGATAGTCTTCCAAATGCATGTGCAGCCATTTATGACCACTCTTTGACTCCGATCACTAAGCCAGTTACAAATCCATCTAACAGTTGCCTTGTCCATTCCACACTTGGTCATTTTTTCAATAAGGATTGTATGAGATACTTTGTCATCAACAGAAGTGAAGATTTATTTCTAGATAGACTTAAAATATTATTAAGAAGGGGTCTAAAAACAATTACCATTTAAAAACTAATATAATAAACATGTACCTGTACAATCAAAATTAAGAGAAGATACTGTTTAGACAGATTATTATTATTATTATTAGTAGTAGTAGTAATAATAATAATAATAATAATTATTATTAATATTTATTTATAGAGCACCATTAATTCCATGGTGCTGTACATGAGAAGGAGTTACATACAGAATACATATACAAGTTACAGTAGACAGACTAGTACAGAGGGAAGAGGACCCTGCCCTTGCATTCTAAAGGATTTTGGGGAGGAGAAGGTAGGTGTGGTATAGGTTGGGCGGCAGCTCTGCACGGTGGTGGGGCGGCAGCTCCGCACGGTGGTGGGTCGGAAGCTCCGCACGGTGGTGGGGCAGTAGCTCCGCATGGTCGTGGGGTGGCAGCTCTGCATGGTGGAGGAGCAGTGGGATCATTGTAGATTATAGGCATTTCTGAACAGATGAGTTTTCAAGTTCCATTTGAAGTTTGCAAGTGTAGTAGATAGTCTGACGTGTTGAGGCAGTGAGTTGCAGAAGACTGGGGATGCTCGGGAGAAGTCTTGGCGGTGGTTGCATGAGGAGCGAATGAGAGGAGGAGAGAAGGAGATCTTGGGAGGACCGGAGATTATGTTTTGGAGTGTAGCGAGAGATATACCGAGGAGACAGATTATGGATGGCTTTGTAGGTCAGTGTTAGTAGTTTGAATTGAATACGATTGAAGATTGGGAGCCAATGGAGGGATTTGCAGAGAGGAAAAGCGGGGTGGTATTAAGGAGAGAGGTGGATCATTCGGGCAGCAGAATTAAAGGGAACCTGTCAGCAGAAATTTCAGCTAAAACCTAAAAGATTCCCCCTCTGCAGCTCCTGGGCTGCATTCTAGAAAGGTCCCTGTTATTATTGTGCCCCATGTGAGACCAAAATAAAGACTTTATAAAGTGGTACCTTTTTGTATTCAGATACCCTAAATGTGACTCGGGGGCGGACTTTCTGGCGTCCGTTATTCTGCCTCCTGGTCCTGTATACCGCCCCCATCGCTCCTTTCCATAGCTGATGCACCACCCACTGCTCCAGCCATCCCCGCACATGCCCAGTGCCAGTCTCACGGGACTGAGCAGTGTGACCGCTGGTGACGTGTGCGCAGCCAAGTGATTATGGGCGGGGATGTGATTGTTATCAAAAACCAATTTCAGTTATATACAGATTAGAGGATCACTTGAAAACCAGAAATTACTCTCTAAAACATCACTTTTACAATAATAACAGGGACCTTTCTAGAATGCAGCCCAGGAGCTGCAGAGGGGGAATCTTTTAGGTTTTGGCCGAAATTTCTGCTGACAGGTTCCGTTTAAGGATGTACTGGAGAGGGGCAAGCGTGTTAGCAGGGAGACCACAGAGGAGGATGTTGCAGTAATCGAGACGGGAGATTATGAGGGTATGCACTAGCATTTTTGTAGATTGAGAATTGAGGAAAAGACGGATTGTGGAAATATTTTTGAGTTGAAGACGACAGGAGGTGGTGAATGTGTGGTATGAAGGACAAGGCAGAGTCAAAGGTCACTCCGAGGCACCGAACTTTGGGTGCTGGGGAGATCGTGATGTTATTTATTGCAATAGGTAGATCAGTTAGAGAGTGTAGGTGAGTTGGAGGAAAATGATCAGTTTCATTTTGGCCACATTGAGCTTTAGGAAGTGAGAGGAGATATAGCAGATAGGCACTCTGGGATTCTGGACAGCAGAGATGTGACATCTGGGCCATGGGACAGATGGGATAAGATGGGTAAAAACAATTATTAAGAAGGTATCATAAATCCTGTACTTAAAAAATATAAAAAATTCAAAGATTGCAATTCAATAAAATAGATCTGTAACCTCATTTAGACCTGAAGGTTTTAGAGTATTAAATGTGTAGATCCAGAATGTATCTTTTTTGCTCAGTGTTTCAAGTCTATTGGGAACATTAGGTGGAATATATTCAATAGGGGTGATTTTAAAAGACACACTTTTATTATGCATAAGTGTACAGTGCCTTGACAGTCCATTTAACAAAAAAAAACATACTTAATATTATACCTGTGGGAATTTAACCTATTATGAAGTGTTTGTGTCGTTCTCCCCATGTATTGTTTTCTACATTCACAGTCAATGAGATAAATCTCATAATCAGATTGACATGTCAGATGACTCTTTATAAGGAAATGTTCAGATCCTTTTGAGGAACAAAAAGTCTGTCTTTTATGCTGAATGATCTTGCAGCAAAAGCAATTTTTGGCTAAGCATTTATGTGAGCTGACAGAGGTTACTAGATTGGGGGTATATGTGTGTATCCTCAATTTACTCGGCGCTACTATATTTTTAATGGTGGGTGCCCATCTGAAATCCCTGGGCGAAGTGGTAGAGTATCTTTTAGAATGGGATCATTCAGCAGTATATTCCTGTGTTTCCCCAGGATAGTTCAAAGCAATACATTATCACTACTGTATGTGGTGATGAAATTAGATGAGAAATTAGCATTATCATTAGCACAAGTAGAGGAACCCTTAGTCTTTATTAGTTGTTAAAAGAACTAATAAAGACTAAAGGGGGCTTTAAACGCAACGACATATCTAACGATATGTCGTCGGGGTCACGGATTTCGTGACGCACATCCGGCATCATTAGCGAAATCGTTGCGTGTAACAGCTACAAGCGAGTGTTAACAATCAAAAATACTCACCTAATCGTTGATCATTGACACGTCGTTTATTTTCAAAATCTCGGTTGTTGTGGACGTAGATTATTCGTCGTTCCTGAGGCAGCACACATCACTACGTGTGACACCCCGGGAACGATGAACAACAGCTTACCTGCGTCCTCCGGCAACGAGGTGGGCATGTCGTTAATGCAGCTGCTCTCCGCCCTTCTGCTTCTATTGGTCGGCCGCTGTGTGACATCGCTGTAACGGCGCACGAACCTCCCCCTTAACGAAGAGGTTGTTCGCCGCCACAGCAACTTTGCTAGGAAGGTAAGTTTGTGTGACGGTGTTAGCGATATTGTGCACCACGGGCAGCGATTTGCCCGTGAAGCACAAACGACGGGGGCAGGTGCTTTCATGAGCGACATCGCTAGCGATGTTGCTGCGTGTAAAGCCCCCATAAGGGTTCCTCTACTTCTGCAGATGATAATACTAATTTCTCATCTAATTTCATCACTACATACATAATTTCCGCCCACGGCACCCACCCACAGTGCCCAGCCCACAGAGCTCGCAGCACAGAGCAGCATACAGCCCAAAGTGCCCGCAGCACGCTCCTGAATCTTGTCACCATTCTCCATCATTCTTATCCCCGGTAAGCTATATTCCTGGATATTTTCTCCGCCTTACAGTGCCACTGAGCATCTGGGACACCCACCGCATTGCCCGCAGCATTGCCCTGCTCCACTACCGCCCCTGCCTTCTGTGACCCCCGCTCTACCACCGCTGCTGCCCCCTGGTAAGACACCCCGGCACCCTCTTTTTACTTTTTTTTTCTCTAAATTTGGGTGTGTCTTAAAATCCGATGCATCTTATAAAATGAAAAATACGATAGTTAACAGCTCTGTCTGTAGTGGGAGATTAAATTACACCTGCTGCTATAACAGTCTAAAGAGAGGGGAGGGTGGAAAGCTGGTGAAAAACAAAATCAGAAAGTAAAAAGGGAAAACCACTAAAAATGACAAATATGTAATTAACGGCCAAATATAATGCTATTCCTAATGTACACAGGATAACTTATTCTGAAAAGTCACCTAAAACTTTCCCTTAATATAGCAATGTAAATGCTAAGTTTTAGAATTTGCTTATGTTAATCATAAAATACAAACAGTAAAAGCTGATGTATGTGGACTGAACAGTGTACCCGAAAATGTGTGCTTACATTGTATTTCTGAAACAACGAAAACACAGAGGGAAGCTTTAACCATGGAATCTATTATGCATATTTTCCAAGTCATTCACTTCAGCCACATAAAAATTACACAACGCTTATGCCAAAACATGAGTCATAAAGTGTACAGGTCATATTGTGATGCATCCTGACTGGAATTCAGTCATGTCATATATTTTACAGAAATCCTTGTTTTTCCACCACCGTTTAATCAACGCTTTCTTAGCAAAGTAAACGATGGAACAAATATATAAACGACTTTTAATGTACAAAGGAGAATTTTATCTTTCTATGTAGAGTAATTATTTAACATTATTATTAACACTGGAAAAAAATTTGGAGCTCAAAACTTTTTATATCTGGCAAATTTAAATAAGGTCAATATATTTTCAATTTCAGTTTTCAGATCCTTGAAACCTGGTTTAGGCTATGTGCGCACTTACCGGATTTTGCCGCGGATTTTCCGCGGATTTGCTGCATGTTTTGCTGCAGAAAATGTTCATAACATCTCTGCAGTGAATCACCAGCAAATCCTATGGAGAAAAAAAATCCTGTGCGCACCAGGCGGAATTTGACAGCTGCATGTTTTGCTGCGGGAATCCCGCAGCAAAAACAAGTGCATGTCACTTCTTTTCCGCACAGCGCTGCGGGATTTCACTCCATTGACTCCAATGTAATCATGAAATCCCGCAGGGAATAACGCAGGCAGCAAATTCTGTGCGGTTCACTGCGTTATTCCCTGTGTTATTCCCTGCGGTATTTCGCGGTTTACCTCCGGTAATGTACATCGCCTGTCTGCGGTTTTGCAGGGAAGTGATGTCATTACAGGAAGAGGAAGCCGTGCAGAGAGTAAACACACACAGATCACATACACACAGACATCACACACATCACAGACACACACAGACATCACAGACACATAGAACACACATAGAAAGAAAACGGAAATCTAGAAAACAAAGAACGTGGGCTCCGCTGCATATTTACCTTCCAGCCGAGGTAAGCACACAGCGGCGGCCCGGTATTCTCAGGCTGGGGAGGGAGAGGGGCAGGGATAATGTCCCCTGCCTCACTCCCCCTCCCGCAGCCGAGAATATCAGCCGCAGCTGCCCCGGCATTGTCGCATGCATTATGCGGCAATACCGGCGTGTCCCCGACTCTTCTTGCCACCGTGTAGCAGTGGTGGCAAGGTAATACAAGGGGTTAATGATGGTGGGGGACCACCGCCATTAACTCCAGGCTTGATTATGGCCGCGTCTATGTGACAGCTGACATGATCAACCCGTAAGTAAAGTGAAAAAAACACAGACACCGAAAAATCCTTTATTTTAAATAAAACCAACAAGCCTCGTTCACCATTTTATTAACCCCCCCCAAACAAAGCTCCGGCGTAATCCACAGGTCCGACGTCCTGCGCTGCTTCCATCCAGCCGCGACTGTCACAGACACAGGCTGAATGAAAGCAGCAGACAGCAGAGGTAATTACCGGTCATTTCCCACGGCCGGTAATGTGAACTCACTGCCGACCGTGGGAAATGCAGCGATCTGTCCTCTATCTATCCCTCTATCTATCTGTCTGTCTGTCTATCTATCCCTCTATCTATTCTTCTGTCTATCTATCTACTATCAGAATTAAATGTATTTTTTTTAATGTGCTTTATTGCATTGAATGCAATAAAGCACATCCCAACCCGCACGCGGCAAAACCGCGGCAATACCGCGAACAATACCGCGGTAAAACCACAGCAAACCGCGGCAAACCGCATGCGGTTTTCGGGTGCGGTTTCCCGCGGTTTTTTACCGCGGGTGCGGTAATCTTTGAGAGGATGCGGAATTTTCTCAAGAAAATTCCATTTCCCAGTGCGCACATAGCCTTACGGTTGACCAAACATAGATGTTTTACATATTTTACATGGGCGTAGGCCACCATCTTTTTTCTTAATGAAATAGAATTCCGCTGCAATGGGCGAGACAGAGGGACTAATATGACCTTTATGCAGACTATCAAAGATGTAATTTTTCATAGCAGTGCGTTCCGGGCCAGAAATATTGTACAAACGGGCCTTGGGCAATTTAGCTCCTGGAATCAGGTTAATGGTACAATCATAGGGGTGATGTGGTGGCAAAACCTCAGCCTCTTTATTGGAAAACACATCTTCAAAATCTTTCAGGTACACCTGAATACCCTCCAGATTAGTAAAAAACACTTGTACTGTAGAATGACAACCATTAGAACAGTTAGGACTAGAGTTGAGCGCGGTTCGCGGTTCTCCAGTTCGCGGTTTGAGTGATTTTAAAGGCTGTTCTAGATCGAACTAGAACTCGAGCTTTTTGCTAAAGCTCAATAGTTCTAGTTACGTTCGAGAACGGTTCTAGCAGCAAAAAGCAGAGCTTTTTACAGCTACGGTGTGCAGGAGCCATCGCTGGCAGCCTGCCAGAAGCTGGTAACCAAGATATACATCGGGTATCCAAGCAAAGCGCTTTGGTTAGTAACCCGATATTTATCCTAGTTACGTGCAGGAAGCCCACACTTCCCCGCTCAGCTCACTCCGCCCCCTCCTGCACGTGGCATGTACACACACACACACACACACACTCACACTCACCTGTCCCCAGCCAAGCAGTCCACGACACTGACGTCCTCAGCGCCACATGACCCCGCTAGGCTCCACCCACTTCGAACTCCTCCGCCAGCACACATGGCTCCGCCCACCTGGCACTCTGCACACATGGTCCCGCTAAGCTCTGCCCACCTGTCACTCTGCACACATGGTCCCGCTAGGCTCCGCCCACCTGTCACTCTGCACACATGGTCCCGCTAGGCTCCGCCCACCTGTCACTCTGCACATATGGTCCCGCTAGGCTCCGCCCACCTGGCACTCTGCACACATTGTCCCGCTAGGCTCTGCCCACCTGTCACTCTGCACACATGGTCCCGCTAGGCTCCACCCACATGACACTCTGCACACATTGCCCCGCTAGGCTCCGCCCACCTGTCTCTCTGCACATATGGTCCCGCTAGGCTCCGCCCACCTGGCACTCTGCACACATGGTCCCGCTAGCCTACGCCCACCTGTCACTCTGCACACATGGTCCCACTAGGCTCCACCCACCTGTCACTCTGCACACATGGTCCCACTAGGCTCCACCCACCTGACACTCTGCACACATTACCCCACTAGGCTCCGCCCACCTGTCACTCTGCACACATGGTCCCGGTATGCTCCGCCCACCTGGCACTCTGCACACATTGCCCCGCTAGGCTCCGCCCACCTGGAACTCTGCACACATGGTCCCGCTCGGCTTACCTGCGGTGATGAAGTCCTAACCTCAGTGCTGTCACTGTCCTCCATGGCCGCCGCTTGTCACATCACCTTCTCTTGCTTCCGACCCGAGACTGAATAGCGGTAACGTCACGGGCCGCTCGCGATACTTGGCTGTGAAGATGATTAAAGTCAGTGTGCAGGAGATCAGCGCAGGTAATGTACCTCGCTGACAGCAGCACTTGTCATGCCCTGCAGTGTTAGCTCAGGTCACTGCATTAATCTCCCAGCCAATGGGGAACATCCTGCTCTTCATTGACTGGGACAGTGTGGATCGTCATGGCAACCCCTCGGATTACAGCAGACCTGGATTTGTTTTTCTTTCTAATAAATTGGTTAAAGAGGGAATGTATTGGGTAGTGTTTTTTCCAAATAAAAATGTGTTTGTTGTCTATTTTTTTTTATTACTGACTGGGTTGGTGATGTCGGGTATCTGATAGACGCCTGACCTCACCAACCCCAGGGCTTGGTGCCAGGTGACATTACACATCTGGTATTAACCCCATATATTACCTCGTTTGCCACCGCACCAGGGCACGGGATGAGCTGGGGCAAAGCACCAGGATTGGCGCATCTAATGGATGCGCCACTTCTGGGGCGGCTGCGGCCTGCTATTTTTAGGCTGGGGAGAGTCCAATAACCCTGGACCTCCCTAGTCTGAGAATATCAGACCCCAGCTGTCTGCTTTACCTTGGCTGGTGATCCAATTTTGGGGGGACCCCCACGTGTTTTTTTTTTTTAAATTATTTATTTAATTTAAAATAACAGCGTGGGGTGCCCTCAGTTTTGGATTACCAGCCAAGGTGAAGCTGCCAGCTGTGGTCTGCAGGCTGCAGCCGTCTGCTTTACCCTAGCTGGCTACAAAAATAGGGGGAACCCTACGTCATTTTGTTTTTCATTTTTTTGGCTAAATACAAAGCTAAGCACCCCTTAGTGCCACATGAAAGGCACCAAAGGGTGCAAAATTACAAAATGCAGGAGAGTGGGACATTATGTGTCTTTCTGCCATTATAATGACAGAAAAGACTGATATGAAGTGTACAAGCAAAAGAAAATCACCAGAGCGCTCTACGCTGTGAAAAGCAGTAGAAAATGGCACTGGAGTGAACATGTGACCGCCTCATGTAGGATGAAGCTATGGATCCTAGGTAAATTTATGCATTTACCCTCCTTCAGTTTTTTTGCAGTACACAAAAAAAACGGAAGGCACACGGATGACAAACAGATGACATACGGACCGTCTACGGAAAGGAAACGGATGCCATACAGATGCACCCGTGAAAAAAAATGGACTGTTTTTTGCAGACCACAAAAATGGATCGGTCGTGTGAATGTAGCCTTATTCTGGTCTGCCGTTTATAAATAGCAGGCAGAAATAAGTGAATAGCGCCCCCACCCAGCGTCAGAAAATCTCCGGGGTTTCAGGGCTAGCTTAGACACCGTACACCGATGATCACGTTACAGTAAATGACAGCGCTGGTAAAAAATTATTTATCTTCCATCTGGCATGAACAAACATGATAAATCTCCTACCCGGTCCCCTCCGGTCCCCCGGTGTCGCCAAAGTGCCCCCCCTGATGCCCTCCCAGAAATCCAAGATGGCCGCGCGCACAGCAGCGCGCCGGCCGCATTCACCCTACTCCTCTGATTTCTGTCACATGTGCCATGTACCAAACTCCTCCCCAGGCCCTGCCAGGTCACCCCCTATAATCCCACCGGTGTTCCCCGGTGTCCCACGGTACCTGTGCAGCGTTGATCCACCCTCGGCCCTCTCCTTCACAATAGATGCTGCCGCATGCACAGAGCAGCTGTCAGCTCAGCTATCTGTGTTCAGACACAGTGAGTGGTGGTTATGCATCTCTAAGCTAAACGGGCGGCACGGTGGCTCAGTGGTTAGCACTGCAGTCTTGCAGCGCTGAGGTCCTGGGTTCAATTCTCACCAAGGACACCATCTGCAAGGAGTTTGTATGTTCTCCCCGTGTTTGCGTGGGTTTCCTCCGGGTACTCCAAAGACATACAGCGCTATGGAATTAATAACGCTATATAAATGAATAAATTATTATTATTACTGCAATGCCCTGCTCATGAGGTAAGGAACATAATTGATCAGGAGAGCTATACTACATTTCCAAATGGAGGGATTTGCTGTTATAGTTTCCCTGCTGAACGACTACCAAACATGAGAGTCCGTTATACGCCACAAGAAAACACATCTAAATAGCGAGCTCTGTTGTTTAGTATTCATTCAGCTGGATAACTGGACTTAAAGGGGTATTCCATCTCCAAGATCCTATCCCTAATATATAGTAGGTGGAATAGCAATAATATCAGCAAATACCAATATTTGGAAATGTAGAATAGTTCTCCTGATTAGGCATGCCCTTACCTCATGAGCAGGGCATTGCAGCTTTGGTAGCAACAATTACGACATGGACTCTGCTGCTGTGGACCTGGGGAGAGTGAGTGCAGATTCATTGCACCCACACTCCTCACATGAAGGGTCCGCACTCCTAGAAAATGGGGGATACGTTCCCTGAGTGTCTCCCCTCCATATTCTAGATGGTCCAAAGTCGTCGTGGGACCCCTTTATTTTTTTTCTTACAATAAATTGGTGAAAGAGGAAATGTTTTGGGGACTGTTTTTTCAAATAAATTTCTTTTGTCGATTTTTTTTTGTTAGGGCTGACAGTTTATGATGTTGGGTATCTAATAGATGCCATGACATCACAAACTGCTGGGCTTGATCTCAGGTGACTTTACAGCTAGTATCAACCCGATTTATTACCCCGTTTGCCCCTGCACCAGGGCACGGGATGAGCTGGGGTGAAGCGCCAGGATTGGCGCATCTAGTGGATGCGCCACGTCTGGGGTGCCTGCGGCCTGCTATTTTTAGGCTGTGAAGGCCCAATAACTATGGACCTTCCCACCCTGAGAATACCAGACCACAGCTGTCCGCTTTACCTTGGCTGGTGATCCAATTTGGGGGGGACCCTACTTTTTTTGTGTAATTATTAATATTTATAAAATAATTATAAAAAAAGAACCTGGGGGGACCTCCACATTGGATCCCCAACCACGGTAAAACTGCCAGCTGTGGTTTTCAGGCTACAGCCGTCTGCTTTACCCTAGCTGGCTATCAAAAATGGGGGGACCCAACGTAATTTTTTTTTTAACTATTTTTTAAATAGAAAAAAATTAATGGGCTTCCCTGTATTTTGATTGCCAACCATGGTAACGGCAGGCAGATGGGGGTGGCAACCCATAGCTGTCTGCTTTATCTGCGCTGAGAATCAAAAATACCGCTGAGCGCTATGTCCTTTTTTTTAAAGATTTATTTTTACAGCACTGTGATGTCCAGCAATCAAAATACAGGGAAGCCCATTTTGTTTTTAGTTATTTAAATAAATAATTAAAAAAAATATATATGGGCTCCCGCTGCATTTTTTGTATTGCTAGCTAAGGGTAATCCAAGCAGCTACTGGCTGCTAACCCCCACTGCTTGGTGTTACCTTCACTGGCAATGGAAAATCCAGAAAAGCATTTTTGATTTTTTTTGCCAAAAAACTACAAAAAAAGGACGTGAGCTTTGCCATATTTTTGTATGCTAGCCAGGTATAGCAGGCAGGTGCTGGAAGAGTTGGATACAGCGCCAGAAGATGGCGCTTTTATGAAAGTGCCATTTTCTGAGGCGGCTGCAGACTGCAATTCGCAGCAGTGGGGCCCAGAAACTCAGGTCAACCTGTGCTGCGGATTCCAATCCCCAGCTGCCTAGTTGTACCTGGCTGGACACAAAAATGGGGCGAAGCCTACGTCATTTGTTTTCTAATTATTTCATGAAATTCATGAAATAATAAAAAAGGGCTTCCCTTTATTTTTGGTTCCCAGCCAGGTACAAATAGGCAACTGGGGGATGGGGGCAGCCGTACCTGCCTGCTGTACCTGGCTAGCATACAAAAATATGGCGAAGCCCACATAATTTTTCAGGGGTCAAAAAACTTCTGCATACAGTCCTGGATGGAGTATGCTGAGCCTTGTAGTTCTGCAGCTGCTGTCTGTCTGTATGGAGAAGAGCAGACAGCAGCTGCAGAACTACAAGGCTCAGCATACTCCATCCAGGACTGTATGCAGAAGTTTTTGCCCACCAAAAAAATGACGTGGGCTTCGCCATATTTTTGTATGCTAGCCAGGTACAGCAGGCAGCCACGGGCTGCCTCCAACCCCCAGTTGCCTATTTGCACCCGGCTGGGAACCAAAAATATAGGGAAGCCCGTTTTTTTTAATTATTTCACTTATTTCATGAAATAATTAAAAAACAAATGACGTGGGCTTCGCCCCATTTTTGTGTCCAGCCAGGTACAACTAGGCAGCTGGGGATTGAAATCCGCAGCACAGGTTAGCCCGAGGTTTCTGGGCGCCTCTGCTGCGAATTTCAGTCCGCAGACGCCCCAGAAAATGGCGCTCTCATGGAAGCGCCTTCATCTGGCGCTGTATCCAACTCTTCCAACAGCCCTGGAGCCGGGTGGCTTGTTGGGTAATCATGAGTTAATACTGGCTTTGTTTTACTAGCCAGTATTAAGCCAGAGATTCTTAATGTCAGGCACGTTTGACCCGGCCATTAAGAATCTCCAATAAAGGGTTAAAAAAAACACCACACAGAGAAAAAATACTTTAATAGAAATAAATACACAGACACATTAGAGACTCCATCTTTATTACCCCCTGTCAGCCCTCCACGATCCATGGTCTTCTGTCTTTCTCGTTCAACAAATGCAGCTCTGCTACATCACTGCTGCATGGGGGAAGATGCTGCTTCCCGTGCAGCCTTCACTCCATGAAGGCTGCACGGGAAGCAGCGTGCAGCCTTCACTCCTTGAGAGATCAGTGCTGCTAGCGGTAACAGCGGTAACGCTGACAGACGCGTTACCATAGCAACAGGGCTCCGATCATGTGATTCCCGGAGCCGCGGTTAGCGGTGATGTCACCGCTATCTGCGTTGCTATGGCAATGGTGATCTCCGTTAATGACCGGCTGTGTCAGCCGGTCCCTAACGGAACGGGGAGTCGACCGTGTGCTAGAGCATGTCGCCGGTACACGGCGATACACAAATGTGCACCGTGTACCGGAGAGTGCAATGACAGGTCCTACATGACGCGTCATAGTCATGTGACCAGTCTGTAGCCAATGAGATAATAGCCACGTGACTGGTCACATGGCTATTTTGACGTCACGATAGGTCCTGCATCACTGCTGGCAGTGCTGGTTACCGGGAGGATTCAGCGATCATCGGATGGAATAGCGGCAGGAGACAGAGTGCAGGAGGGATCGCAGGGACCGGTAAGTGTTATGGCAATGTTTATTAACTGTATGTGTACATTTATAATGCGTTTTTATGTGTTTGTGATTGCCTCCCATTATATCCTATTGGTTCGAGTTTGGTTCGTCGAACGTTCGCCGAACTGAACTCGAACGAGACCTCCGCTCGACGAACCGAACTCGAGCCGAACCACGGCTGGTTCGCTCATCTCTAGTTAGGACCCCATTTCACAATGTCGCGAGATTCCCAATCAATAACAGGGTTAATCATCTGTAGCCAGGGAAATCCTAGCACCAGTCCCGCCGGGAGGTTGTCCATAACGTGACATGAGATATGTTCCTGATGCAGGGACCCCTCTTTAAGGATAAATTCCTCAGGAACAAATTCAACAACATTCTGGGAAAATGGTGTCTGATCAATACCAACAAGGTAAACAGGACTCTCTAGCCTAACTGTCCCTATGTTAGCTTTGGACACCAGATTAGAATCAAAATTCATGGAGGATCTGTGGCGCCCCTGAGGCTTCCGTTGCCACAAAGGTACTGCACCTCAGCCAGAGGTGTGGTATCCCATCCCGGGTAAGAATGGGGTCATCTACCGGTTCACAGACAAAACTTGCACACTTGTATTGGTAGGCATACACCGGGTCAGGGATAGTGGCAGTAACCCCCATAGATGATCTGGTCATGGGGCCGTAAGTCCCATCCACTGGTCCCAATGGTGAGGGGTGGGGCCTAGCCAGAGGGAGTGTGGCAGGAGTCAGGTGTTAGAGGAATCAGGAAGTTCAAGTTCAGGCAGTCTGTCAGAGAGAGTGAGGAGAGGAGGTGGGCTGTCAAGAGAGGACAGCAAACAGAAAGACAGGGACAGAAGGAGGTTCCTGGTGGAGATCCTGGGGACTTGCTAGGCCCAGGTGACACCGAACAAAAGAATTCCAGGGCTACGAAAGGGCAATTTTCCCGTGACCTGTTCCACTAGAAGATCGGGTGGAGGGATCTGTTTGCAATACAGGGACGATTCCTAGACTGACAGAAGAAAGACATTATTTTCAGTGAAACCGAAGGCCTGGGAAATCCTTGCAGGCGCCCAGGGCCACAACCCGCCACAGATCACCGGATAAGGTGAGCAAGATACGACTGAGGTCAGCTACCTTTGTACAGGCCCTGTGGTGGAGGCACAAGACAGCATAGCACAGTTTGGCGCTAAAGAGACAGCCAGAAAGAACACATAGAGGGGTGCACCGGTACTGACCCTTGAACTATCTGGGATCGGCGGAGGTCCCTGACAGCGGATCCTGGTATTCCGTTGGTAACCGGTTAGCTACCACATTGAACTGAACAGTGAGTAAACATCTTAACTGCAAGCCCTGTGTCGTCTGCTTTATCCTGCACCTCATCCACAAACACCATAGACTTTACCAAGCATCAGAGGTTGCCCCGGGGTACCCGCTCTACCTGTGGAGAGCAAGAAACACCTCATCTGCTATAACATCAGCCCCGGAGGTCCCTTCCAGGAGCTGCGGCTCCATAGCTGCAAATTACCACAGGTGGCGTCACAAATCTTATATAAACTTTATTACCATCTCCCCCATACCGCCATTTTAATTGACTCCACCAGGGTCCCCGAGTCGGGCCCCACCACCGCTGACTACCCCGGACTAGTCCGGCCCGACACCGAGTCACCCAAGGCCCTGGGGCGGGCGAGTCATCTTTTTGGCGTCACGAACAGGATATGAACAAGACCCATTAATACGGGTGACGTGTGCCTTAAAGAACTGCAATTAATAGACTGTGTTTTACTTGTGTGGAAAAACTGACACCGCCATTAAAACTGCTGAGTTCGGGAAGGAAAGGGCTGTGCCTGAAAAAGAGCGCGAAGATAAGTCCCACCCCCTATGTGCTCTGAGGAGTGTTGAAAAATGGCGCGCTGAGAAATTTACTGTCTGGCAGTTAATACTGCTGCCTAAAGGAAGGAGAAGTTGCCAGAATGTACTGGATAATGGGCAGAGGGATGCCACACGTAGTGGGCTGGGTGCTGGCCTGGCGCAAAGGAGTGGTCCGTCCCCAACCCCCCCTCTGGAATGGAGAAGGGTGCAGCCGAGCATTAGCGGTGAACGCTCAAGACTGATGGACGCGAGCAGTAACCGGGAAAGCTGCAGAGGTGTAACGGTGGAGTTCTCTTTACTCAGTACGCCAGGAGAGGCATGGGAGAAAGGCTTAGACCCCAGCCTGAACCTCCAGCTGGAGGAGATGAAGTAGCTGGCCCGCCGGTTGTGGAGGCTCGTGGCAGAAGCCGAGCAGCGAGCAGAGGAAAAGGCTGAACCAAGGTGCGCACTTAAAGACCAGGTGGCGTCCTGTGATACTGAGAGCCGCAAGTCCCAGGCTACTGCTACAGAACTGGGTAAGGCAGATGCCACCCCCACCCGGCAGAGCCCAGGCCACCCCCTGCCTAGTCCTCCTGCAGGCGTGCCAGACACTACCGCCGACCCCTTTGAAGCTTGGGCCACCGCCGCGGATCAAGGTAGTGGAAATGCCCCCCTGAAAGGCAGAGCCCCGACCACTTAGTGGGGCCCCTGCCCAGCCCTCCAACTGGCGCACCCAGTGCCGTCTCACCCGGCGTGAACTGGAACGCCTTACTGGTCCGCGACCGCGGGCTGGCCATCCCGCTGGCGCCAGTCATGACTGAGACCGCGACCACCCTCGTATGCCAGCGGCAACTGGATCATTTTAAGTTGGAGCGGGAACGCTGGGAGGCGCAACAGGCCAAAAAGGAAGCTGCTAACCTGGCCGCCAAAGAAAGGATAAGGAAGGCCAGGAAAGCCACCCATGGCCCAACCCGGAGGGGCCGCATCATCGACTTCTGCCTAGAGCAAGGATGGGGTTTCATCCGGGAGCCCGGGCTGAGCAGAGACATTTTTGTGTCCCGGAGGGACATAGAGGAGCATTTGCAGCGAGGCCACCTGGGGCGCGATGTCCAAATTGGCGACAGGGTTGAATATACCCGCCTGATGGGGACCCGAGGGTGGTACGCCCTAGATGTCCACATACACCTGGCGGACGCAGCTCCGATACCATCAACCCGCAGCAGTCCTAGCACGAGTTCCCAGGGAACCCAAACCAAGCCTGGCCATGGCTTCCATGTCACCGGGAGCTGAGCCAGAAAAGGACCTCTACAATTAAAGAACAGCCTTCAGCATGACTGTAAATAGCCCCTGTCTGTCCCCTGTACTTTTTGAAGATATCCCTACCCACTGTGAAAAGACCTTTGTGTTTGTATTTCTGATAAGTAAATGAACAACTGGTCCACTGGACTTTAGGTGGCCGGAATCTAGTAAATGTTTCTATTTCTTAGTGTAAGATAATGTTGATGGACATGTGGGCCACTAGACTAGGTGTGGCCAGGACTCCACCATGTATATAGTTGCACCCGTTGTGCACCCTACCAGAATTATGGTGGGAATGTACTCCACAAGAAAAGTGGTGCATTTGGACAGTAAAGTGCATCAAAGACTCTAAAAATTGTTTACATGTTATGCAACGTTTAAGAAAAGTGCCTCCCATAAAGGGAAGAAAAGTTAATTGTTAACCTGTTATTATAGCATTTTAAAAATTTTGCAGTTAATACCATTGTATTTTTGTTTCAGCCCACTGACGTGCTGGGATTTGCTGTGGGGGAGTGTGGCGCCCCTGAGGCTTCCATCGCCACAGCGGTACTGCACCTCAGCCAGAGGTGTGGTATCCCATCCCGGGTAAGAATGGGGTCATCTACCGGTTCACAGACAAAACTTGCAAAAACCTATTGGTAGGCATACACCGGGTCAGGGATAGTGGCAGTAACCCCCATAGATGATCAGGTCATGGGGCCGTAAGTCCCATCCACTGGTCCCAATGGTGAGGGGTGGGGCCTAGCCAGAGGGAGTGTGGCAGGAGTCAGGTGTTAGAGGAATCAGGAAGTTCAAGTTCAGGCAGTCTGTCTGAGAGAGTGAGGAGAAGAGGTGGGCTGTCAAGAGAGGACAGCAGACAGAAAGACAGAGACAGAAGGAGGTTCCTGGTGGAGATCCTGGGGTCTTGCTAGGCCCAGGTGACACCAAACAAAAGGATTCCAGGGCTATGGAAGGGCAATTGTCCCGTGACCTGTTCCACTAGAAGATCGGGTGGAGGGATCTAGCTGCAATACAGGGACGGTCCCTAGACTGAAAGAAGAGAGACATTATTTTCAGTGAAACTGAAGGCCTGGGAGATCGTTGCAGGCGCCCAGGGCCACAACCCGCCACAAATCACCGGTAAAGGCGAGCAAGATACGACTGTGGTCAGCCACCTTTGTACAGGCCCTGTGGTGGAGGCGCAAGACAGCATAGCACAGTTTGGCGCTAAAGAGACAGCCAGAAATGACACATAGAGGGGTGCACCGGTACTGACCCTTGAACTATCCGAGATCGGCGGAGGTCCCTGACAGCGGATCCTGGCATTCCGTGGGTAACCGGTTAGCTACCGCATTGAACTGAACAGTGAGTAAACATCTTAACTGTAAGCCCTGTGTCGTCTGCTTTATCCTGCACCTCATCCACAAACACCATAGACTTTACCAAGCACCAAAGGTTGCCCCGGGGTACCTGCTCTACCTGTGGAGAGCAAGAAACACCTCAGCTGCCATAACATCAGACCCGGAAGTCCCTTCCAGAAGCTGCGGCTCCTTAGCTGTAAATTACCACAGGTGGCATCACGAATTTTATATAAACTTTATTACCATCTCCCCCATACCGCCATTTTAATTGACTCCACCAGGGTCATGGAGTCGGGCCCCGCCACCGCTGACTACCCTGGACTAGTCCGGCCCTACACCGAGTCACCTAAGGCTCTGGGGCGGGTGAGTCAGATCCACAGTCCACAAAAGCAGAAATAGGAACGCCACAACCTCCCACACAAAGTTCCACCCTCAACAGAATTTTCTGGAATGAGGAAAAAGGTACCTGGGAGACTGGGTGATCTCCTCGATCATCACCCAGACATAGGCGTTTCCTGATGGCTTAGAAGTCAGAGGGAAGGAGGGGCAGTCCTTTCTCCATTGTCCCAAACCTCCTCAATAGAAACATAGCCTCCAATCCCGTCACCGTTTTTTCTCCTTCTCCTTGGAGTCAGTGGCACCGACCTCCATAGGTTACGCGTGTTGAACAACCTAGGTCTTGGCTGGGCAAAAGGCGGCATCTCGCTGGGTCACTCCTCTCTACCGCAACCTCCGATCCATACATACAGCTTGAGTCATAGCCTCCTCCAAAGAACTTGGTGGAGTATGAAGGGCCAGGGTGTCGTTGAGATGATCAGAAAGTCCTCTCCTGAACTGGCATCTTAAAGCTGAGTCATTCCAGGACACCACAGTGGACCACTGCCTGAACTCTGAACAGTACCATTTAGAAGTGCGTCTACCCTGGGAGAGACACATGATCATGTCCTCCGCCACCATGACTCTGTCCGGTTCATCGTAGATAAGTCCTAGGGCATCAAAAAATCTATCCACAGACGTACGTTCAGGGGCTGTCGGGGGTAATGAGAAAGCCCAAGTCTGAGGACCCTCCCTGAGAAGTGAGATAATTATCCCCACCCATTGACTTTCATTCTCTGAGGATCGGGGCCTAAGGAAAAAGAAGTAACTTACACTTCTCCTTAAAGGAGTGAAACTTTTCCTTCTCTCCTGAGAATGTATCAGGGAGCCTTACTGTGGGTTCAGGAGCGGGTAGCGAGATATCAGTGAGTTCAGGTTGTCTAAAAGCTGACTGTGCCATGGAACCCTGGAAGGCTTTAACAGCAGCCATTAACTCCCCTGAAGCTGGTTATGTGACGTGGCCAGGGACCTTTGTTCTACGGACAAATCCTGCATCATTTGGGTCAGATTTGACATCTAATCAGTCAGGGTAAGTAATTAATCCTTAGAGGGAAAAAAGTATGGGCCAGTGATAATGTCATGCTGCACTACTGAAGCTACTGAAGCCACAGGCAATATAGCTTCAGGGTGCAGTTTCGCAAGCAACCACTAGGGGTCATCAGAGAAGTCAGTAATCAGAATCAGCAGCAACAAGACTAAAGGCCGCTTTACACGCAGCAACATCGCTAAAGCGATGTCGTTGGGGTCACAGAGTTCGTGACGCACATCTGTCCTCATTAGCGATGTCGTTGCATGTAAAACGTATGAGCTACCGCTAACGAGCAAAAATACTGACCTTATCGTTGCTTGTTGACACGCTCTCCATTCCCAAATATCGTTTCTGCTGCAGGTACGATGCGGTTCATCGTTCCTGCGGCAGCACACATCGCTATGTGTGACACCGCAGGAATGAGGAACCTCCCCTTACCTGCGGCCGCCCGCAATGAGGAAGGAAGGAGGTGGGCGGGATGTTCCGGCTGCTCATCTCCGTTCCTCCGCTTCTATTGGGCGGCCGCTTAGTGACGTCGCTGTGACGCCGAACGAACCGCCCCCTTAGAAAGGAGGCAGTTCGACGGCAACAACAACGTCGCTAGGCAGGTAAGTACGTGTGACGGGTTCGAGCAATGTTGTGTGGCTGTGCGCCACGGGCAGCGTTTTGCCCGTGACGCACAACCAATGGGGTTGCGAGATCGCAGCGTGCAAAGCGGCCTTTAGACAGTAGCAAGGTGAGAGACAAATCATGGTCAGGAGCTAGCAAAGTGTCAGGAGCCGAAGAGTAGTGTAGAAACCAAAGGGAGAGACGAATGCGGGAATCAGGAGCGAGGATACAGGTCAGAGGCCGGAAAGTCCAATACAGATAAGGGAGCAGGACAAAAAGGTTAGGACAGAGGAAAACAGCGGACAGGAACGGGTAGCCAGGGACCAGGACAGGCAGACGTGAGGGGGAGGGTACCAGTCAGGACACAGTAGCAGGGAAGTAGGACAGATCGGGAACACTCACCAGAGCCAGTATACAGGCTGCAAGGCAGAAATATCACTGGCGCTGAACCATAGGTGCAAAAGCAAGATATAGCGTCCAGGGATCTGGAATGAGGCAGGGGAAGTTAACCCCTGACATTACCAGGCCGGAGCTGGGTGTAACCACAGCAGGGAAAAGCCAGCCTGGATCATGACAGATCCCTTTATAAATCACTTGTAAGGCCACAACTAGAAAATAGGATCCAGTTTTGGGTCACACATTTTAAACTTATATCAAAAAGTTAGTCAGATCAAAGGCAGGCAGCTACATTGTTGCATAGGATCGAAGGCCTCTCTAATGATGAGAAGTTGGAAAAGTTAGTCTTCTTTGGCTTAGAAAAAAGACACCTCAGAGGAGATCTCATTTACATGTTTAAATACATGAGTGGTCAACATAAAGGATTTTTTTTCCTTCCAAAGGCAATACAAAGAACCATGGGGCATTTGTTGCCTGTGGAGGAAAGGCAGATAATTAGGAGAGGGTCGTTTACAGTTAGAGCAGTCAGACTGTGGAATGCCCTACAACAATAGGTAGTAATGGCAGTCTCCATAACAGCTTTAACAAAGGGATGGATGATTTCCTTACAACAAGTGGCATTGTGGGTTATAAATAATCTAGAGATAGAAAATCTATAATTGGTGGAGAAAAGTTAAACTTGATGGACCTATGTGATTTTTTTAGCCTATATAACTATGCAACTATACTTGAAGTTATTAGACATCTTCCATGGACTATGGGTTATCATAACATTCAATATTCTGTTAAGCTATTTTTTAAAATTTTAGCATGATTGAGTAACCTAGATGTTATCATGGAAAACAGTCCTTTCCATTACGCCTCTTCCACCAAATTTTACAATAGGCATTCCTGTAGTTAGTGTTCTTGGGGCATCTGCCAAGCCTAAATTCATTCAGTAGACTGTCGAATAGTAAAACATAATTTATCACGCCAGAGAATGCTTTCTCTACCCCTGAATGTGGTTGCAGTGTACTTTTTTTAATCCACTCCAGTTGATTGCATTTTAAGTTTTTGTGTCACAAATTGACAAAACAAACTAATTTTTGTTTATGATTGTGCTGATATGACTATGCGGTACAGCAATGAGTACACCTTTGTGGCTGAACTGCTCTTATTTCTAGACACTTCCACATCACAATAATAGAACTTACAACTCTAACAGATCTGAAATCTGAAAAGCTGACTTTTGGCAATAATGACTAGTGACATTTGGAGATTAGTAAAACCATTTCATAGAATATTAGAATCATAGAATATTAGAGTTGGAATTGACCTCCTGGGTCATCTAGTCCAACCCCCTGCTCAAAGCAGGATTCACTATATCATCCCAGACAGATGTCCGTCCAACCTCTTTTTTAAGACTTCCATTGAAGGAGAACTCACAACCTCTCATGGCAGCCTATTACACTCATTGATCACTCTCACTGTCAAAAAGTTTTTTCTAATATCTAATTTGTGTCTCCTCCCCATCAGTTTCATCCCATTGCATCTAGTCTTTCCTTGTGAAAATGAGAATAAAACTGATCCCTCTACATTGTGACAGCCTTTAAGATATTTGTAGACAGCTATTAAGTCTCCTCTCAGTCTTCTCTTTTGCAAGCTAAACAATCCTAAATCCTGTAACCGTTCCTCATAGGACATGGTTTGCAGACCAGTCACCATTCTGGTCACTCTTCTCTGAACTTGCTCCAGTTTGTTGATGTCTTTTTTAAAATGCGGTGCCCAGAACTGGACACAATATTCCAGATGAGGTCTGACCAAAGAGGAGTAAAGGGGGATAATGACTTCACGTGATCTAGACTGTATGCTTCTGTTAATACATCCTAGAATGGTGTTTGCCTTTTTTGCTGCTGCGTCACACTGTTGACTCATGTTCAGTCTGTGATCTATTAGTATACCTAAGTCTTTTTCACACATGCTTTTGGATAGCTCTATTCCTCCCTTCCTCCCTCATTTGTGAGGTGATGGCTCAAACCTCATCCTCTATGGTTGCAGATTTGTACTGGCTCACCAGCATGATATAGATGTGCTTGGCTGCATCTAATCCATATAAATATAATGTTGTGCTAGTGTTTTCTCAAGTTCATTTCCATGCAGTAATGTCATTAGGCCACCAGGGGTCGCTGACTTATGAAACAACAGAAAGACTGTATGCAGATGAGGTTTAAACAAATGGATGTAAAATACAGGAAGGGGTAATGCAGCCATTTTAGGTGCAGTCTGGAGTTAACTGGGAAAGAGAGAGGACATTCCAGACATCAATCCATTGTTATCCACGTGGAGAAGTATCCCTACAAGACGACAGTTGTGGCTGAGTGCAACCGATCATGTCTGTGATCAGATCCTCATCAGACAGAGAATAATTGCTGCCAGGGAGGCCACTGTAAGACGGGAATAGACCAAGGCCCAGCATGAGCCATGTTAGACACAGGGAGGGAACTGAATAATCACTATCTGTGCCACAGTTCACCTGTCAAAGTAAATCCTTATCTGTCCACATCCATCAGTTAGCTGCCTTTAACAGACCCAGGTTGGTAAACTAATTAAGGCTCACTGTGTTACTGAAGTGAGTAACCATGCACGAAATACATTGCATTTGTCACCAAAAAACACTCAGGATGGAACCTGTAGTTAGTTAAATATGTACACACATAGTCAAAATTGTTGGTACCCCTCGTTTAATGAAAGAAAAGCCCACAATGGTCACAGAAATAACTTGAATCTGACAAAAGTAATAATAAAAAATCTATGAAAATGAACAAATGAAAGTCAGACATTGCTCTTCAACCATGCTTCCACAGAATTTTTTAAAAAATAAAACTCATGAAATAGGCCTGGACAGAAATTATGGTACCCCTGAAAATAATATGACAAAAGGAACATGTTAAATTAAAGTGTGTCCACTAATTAGCATCACAGGTGTCTACAATCTTGTAATCAGTCAGTTGACCTCTATATAGGGCTACAGATACTCCCAGTGCTGTTTTGTGACATTGTGTGTACCACACTCAACATGAACCAGAGGAAGTGAAGGAAATAATTGTCTGAGGAGATTAGAAAGAAAATTTTAGATAAACATGTTAAAGGTAAAGGTTATAAGATCATCTCCAAGCAGCTTGATGTTCCTGTGACTACAGTTGCACATATTATAAAGAAATTTAAGATCCTTTGGACTGTAGCCAACCTCCCTGGACGAGGCCACAATACGAAACTTGCTGACAAATCAAAGACACGGATAATACCAATCATAATAAAAGAGCCCAGAAAAACTTCTAAAGAGATTAAAGGGGAACTTCAAGCTCAAACAACATCAGTGTCAGATCGCACCATCCGTCGTACTTTGAGCCAAAGGGGACTTCATGGGAGATGATCAAGGAGGACACCATTGTTGAAAAAAAATCATAAAAAAGCCAGACTGGAATTTGCTAAACTGCATGTTGATAAGCCAAAAAGCTTCTGGGAGAATGTCCTATGGACAGATGATAAAAAAGTGGAACTTTTTGACAAGGCACATCAGCTCTATGTTCACAGATAGAAAAATAAAGCATATCAAGAAAAGAACACTATCCCTACTGTGAAACATGGAGGAGGCTCAGTTATGTTCTGGGGCTGTTTTGCTTCGTCTAGCACAGAGTGTCTTGGAGTGTCTTGAATCTGTACAGGTTACAATGAAATCTCAAGAGTATCAAGGGATTCTACAGAGAAATGTGCTGCCCAGTGTCAGAAAGCTTAGTCTTAAGCGGGCTTTACATGCTACGAGATCGCTACAGCGATCTCGTTGGGGTCACCGATTTTGTGACGCACATCCGGCCGCTGTAGCGATGCCGTTGCGTGTGACACCTATGAGCGATTTTGCATCTTCGCAAAAATGTGCAAAATCGCTCATCGGCGACATGGGGGTCGATTCTCAAATATCGTTACTGCAGAAGTAACAAAGTTGTTCCTCGTTCCTGCGGCAGCACACATCGCTCCGTGTGACACCGCAGGAACGAGGAACCTCTCCTTACCTGCCTCCCAGCCACAATGTGGAAGGAAGGAGGTGGGCGGGATGTTCGTCCCGCTCCTCTCCGCCCCTCTGCTTCTATTGGATGGCGGTCAAGTAACGCTGCTGTGACGTTGCTGTGACGCTGAACGAACCGCCCCCTTAGAAAGGAGGCGATTCGCCGGTCCCAGCAACGTTGCAGGGAAGGTAAGTAGTGTGACAGGTCCGGGCGATGTTGTGCGACACAGGCAGAGATTTGCCCGTGTTGCACAACCAATGGTGGCTGGTACGCATGATGGCGATATTGGTACCGATATCACAGTGAGTAAAGCGGCCTTAAGTCGCAGGTCATGGGTCTTGCAACAGGATAATGACCCAAAACACACAGCTAGAAACACCCAAGAATGCCTAAGAGGAAAACATTGAACTATTCTGAAGGGGCCTGCCATGAGCCCTGACCTAAATCATATTTAGCATCTTTGGAAAGAGCTGAAACATGCCATCTGGAAAAGGCAACCTTCAAACACGAGACAACTGGAGCAGTTTGTTATTGATGAGTGGGCCAAAATACCTGTTGAGAGGTGCAGATGTCTCATTGACAGTTGCGGGAATCATTTGATTGCAGTGATTGCCTCAAAAGGTTGTGCAACAAAATATTAAGTTAAGGGAACCATCATTTCTGTCCAGGTTTATTTCTTGAGTTTAATTTTTTTTTTAAATTCTGTGGAAGCAGAAAAGCAATGTCTGACTTTCATTTGTTCATTTTCAAAGTTTTTTTTTATTTATTATTACTTTTGTCAGATTCAAGTTATTTCTGTGAGCATTGTGGATTTTACGTTCATTAAACGAGGGGTACCAACAATTTTCACCACGTGTGTATATTGACTGGTTCAGGTAAAACTTTATTGTCAAGAGTCTCAATTGGAGTCTCCTTCGCTGCCACATTTCTTGTTTCCTTTCTGTTATAAAAGATTCAATACCCACATTTAGGTGCCAACGATGCACGCAAAGGACTCCGAGTCATATCTGAACTTTTCCTGGAGCAAGCTACTGAAAACACATTTCAGTGCGAGATAATTGGTTAATTTTGTTAACCCCTTCACCCCCTGTCCGATTTTCCATATTTTTTTTGCTCCCCTTCTTCTGAGAGCCGTAACTTTTTTATTTGCCATATAAGGGCTTGTTTTTGTGGGATGAGTTGTACTTTCAAAGGAAATCATAAGTACTGGAAAATGGCAAAAAAAAATTTCCAAGTGCGGAGAAATTGCAAAAAAAGTGCAATGCATGATTGTTTTTGAGATCTTTTATTCAGCATGTTCACTATATGGTAAAACTGATGCCTCAGGTCGGTACGAGTTTGTAGACACCAAATATTTATAGGTTTTCTTTTGTCTAAGGGGTTAAAAAATAATCAGAAGTATGTCCAAAAAAGTGGCACAGTTTTTGCTCCATTTTCCACGACTGTAGCATTCTCATTTTTCGAGATCCATGGCTCAGTGACAGCTTATTTTTGGCATCTCGAGCTGATGCTTTTAATGGCACCATTTTTGCACAGATGCTACGTTTTGATCGCCTGTTATAGCATTTTGCGAAAAATTTGTGGTGACCAAAAAACTTAATTTTGTCGTTTGGAATTTTTTTGCCGCTATGCTATTTACTGATTAGATTAATTGATTTTACATTTTGCTAGATCGGGCATTTCTGACCGCGGTGATACCAACTATGTGTATATATTTTATTTTTTTAACCCTCTAATTTTTAATGAGGCGAAAGGAGGGTGATTTGAACTTATAGGTTTTTTTTTTTTACATTTTTTAAAACTTTTTTTTACTTTTTTTCTTTTACTAGTTTCCCTAGGGGACTATAAGGATGAACAGTCTGATTGCTCATTTATTTCTATTGAACACAGCTACACAGCTCTGATCACCAGAAATACTCACCTCTTGTCACTGGCAGCACTCGGCTGAGTGAAACAGGAAGTGGCTCATGCCAGCTACAGGAGTCATCACATGACCCTGTGATACCATGACAACCATCAGCTCACAGTAATCACGTCACAGCGCTGCCGATGTAGCCAGGTAAGTGAAGATTTACTGCGGCGGGAATTTAAATTGCTCTGTCATATTTTGACAGCACCTATTAAGGGGTTAACAAGTGCGGGTGGAACACTTAGGACATAATTTTACTGCCTGCGATCATTAAGGGGTTAAACTTAGTTTTTGGCTTAGTGGCTGCTGCATTTGATTTCTTGTTTAGGAATACTCGGTGTAATTGAGAAAGGATTATTCCTCTGGTTTTCTAGAAGTCACCCTGGTGTGAGAACTCATTTGGTTGTGATATAGAGATAACTAAATATAAGTTTGTGAATAGGGATGATCGAATACCTCAAATATTCGGTTTTGCGAATATTTGCTGAATAGGTTGCCGCTCTTTGACTATTCACGAATATTCGATGCGCAATGTAAGTCTATGGGAAACCCGAATAACAACTATTCGGAATTATTCAGGCTTCCCATAGACTTACATTGCGCATCGAATATTCGCATAGCGGCGACCTATTTGTCGGATATTCGTGAAGCCGAATATTTGAGGTATTCAATCATCCCTATTTGTGAACTGTTGTGCTGCACTGCAGGCGAGACAGGACATTGTACACATATAATTGTGGCACCCCTGAGGCTCATTCGCCACAGAGAATTGCATCTGGTTTAAGCTGTAATTCTCTCCCGGGTGAGAAGAGGTTAATCACTAGTTTCTGCCACTCACACAGAACATCTCGCATGAGTCACCACATACAGGAAGCCAGACTGCAGGTGGGTACCATAGCAACGGGTAATTCTCTAGCACTGCTGAGTCATTCTTGAGGTGGGGGCTGCTCTCATTAAGTAAAGGCCCAGTCACACACAACGACTTACCAGCGATCCCGACAACGATACTAGCTGATAAGGATCGCTGGTAAGTCGTTGGGAGGTCACTGGTGAGATGTCACACAGTCAGACCTTACCAACGACGCAGTAATGATTAGCAACCTGTATAACGATCTCGGCGGGCATTGGGACCGTATTAGGAGGTAGTTGGTAGGTGTCAAACACAGCGATGCATCCTGCCCAGCAGGACATCGCCATTTAAGAAAATGGTCCGGACCAATCGGCAACGACTAGCGATCTCACAGCAGGGGTCTGATCGCTGGTAGGTGTCACACATAACGAGATCGCTGGCGAGATCGTTTCTGCGTCACAGAAACTGTGACTCAGCAACGATCTCGTTAGCGATCTCTTTGTGTGTGTGACGGGGCCTTAAGAAACACACCGACAGTTTCCCTTTTAGTCACAGAACAGTCTGAGACAGCGAAGGAGCAACATGTCCCCTGGATGTGTCAGAACATCATGGGACTTCTAGTACCACGGCTACTATAGAAAGTGCTTCACAGAACTTCTATAGCTATGACTGAAAGAGGGCGAGAGAAAGAGGCCACCGGTGAAGATGGGGAAGACAGAGGAGACATGGCAGCTGGGGGGAGCTTAACCGCATTCACAGTGCCAGCGAAAGTTGGGGTGCAGAACCCTCGGTTGGGGAAACCTTCATGGAGTCTAACAAGTCTGCAGGGTTTGGGGATTTCATGTGCCATCGCCCACCACCCACTTTCCTGGAGCAGAGTGACATATAGGATCCGGGGTTGGGTTTACAGCCAGGCCCCATGGTGAGGACCCCCGTCACTTGCATACAGGACGGGACACTTAACACAGACAGAGGAGTCCCCAAGTTGCTTCAGGACACGGGAAGCTGCAAGTCAGTGCAAGGAGGAAGGTCTCATACATTTCCACAGACACCGTTGATTGCCTCTGATTCACCCAGAACCGGCTGGAGTCCATCCATGGTGGAGGAAAGTGGCACCACCGAGGAGCTTTAAGAACTGTGACTAAATGGAACTTTGAACCGCAGCCCCCTGTGTTGTCCTTGTCATTGCCGGTGCCACCGCCCCGCACTTCAGCACCATCAGCCGTCCCCATCGTCGTCACCCTCCCTGAAGCTCGCTCCATCTGTGGAGAGCTGGAATATCTGTGGTGCGTTAACATCAGCCCCGGAGGAGAGCGACATCTCGCAGTGCCGGCTAATTCCTGGCCGCACACCACGGGTGGCACTGCAAAGCATCCCCCATTCCCATCCAACACCACCCCTGGGAGAGGAAAAGTCACAGGAGGAGTTGGCGGCCAAGACCCCAGTCACCACTGCAACCGGTGACACCTTCCAGGGACCCTTCGACCTCCTTCCATCCCCCTTTACCCCGGACACACCTTGCACCTGTCTTACATGTAGCCAACGGGGCCACGGAGCTGGGTCAGGCCAGTCACAGCAAAACCCCACAAAACCACTGGCCCGGTAATGAGTAACCCATGAGGCCCCGTGGGGCACTACATAATTGTTCCATATCCAAGGGGGTTAATAGGTAATAATCTGTCAGTTTAGACAAGTGTGCCAGAAGATAGAATTATAGTATACATAGTTGGTACACATTGCGAGGGTGCTCAGCTGTTCAGCGCAAGGGTCTCGATCGACCTCCTGGCTGAGTGTTTGTAAAATATTTGAGGGTTTTTTTCACTTTCAGGGTATGCGCCTTCACGCACTTTACGCAAAGTATATTTAGTGAGGGAATTGGGGAAGTAGTTGGTTTTGTTGTTCACTGTATTCTGAGGAGACTACGGCTTACAGATTCTATATGAATTTCTGCAAAACCTGAGAAATTGACACATATCATCTAAACTTAAACTGGTCCTTTTTGTTTCACACATTGCATAAGTTTGCATTATCAAGGAAAGAAACTTGTAACCATAGGTAGGGATTGCCATAAACCAGCTATTACAGTCAATTAGGAGATTAGGAGGAACCATTATAGCCTATAGAAAAGCAGAATGAGGATATATAGCAGCCATTTTGTGGTAAATCTGGATAAAGAGAGGAAGTAACAGTTCACAACTCAGACACAGAGATGGAAATATAAAGTCATAAAATGCTGAACAAGTTGTAGGTAGTGATAATGTGTGTATGATAATATGTGTATATGTAATAGCACAACTGTGAAATAAATTAGTGAGTTAGGAAAGATTAGTATAATACATGGTTTTTAAGTCAATTTGGAGCGCTCACAAATTCTAATTTCCTTGGAAAATGTTCAGAATATGGTAAATCTGAATCTCAAACAATTTGCTCATTTTTACAGGACTCCTATGACAGTGCTGAGTATGAAATAAAAAAAAAATATTGGTGATAATTTCCAGAAGAAAGACTCTTGACTACAGATGAGCGAGCCCAAACTGTAAAGCTCGGGTTCGTACTGTCCGGTGCTCAAATCCGAACATAGATTTCTCCCGGAAGTCCATGGTTGAGCTCAGAATTCAGATGATGTTTAGATGCTGAATAAAATTTGTTGAAAGGCTGTAGAATAACCAGTCAACAAGCTTTTTGGCTTTGGGTACTTCTACAGTCATTATAACCAAGCCAAGTATAGACATGGCTGGGATTTGGCTGCACAATAAGTGACCCAGCCTGTATAACTGTCGGATTACAGATGGCACTGCCATTTTGCTCTGACTAGCTGATTGCCATGCACACATTCAATTGTTCAAATCCAAAACTGGTGAACAAATTTGGTACAAGCCTTTGCTCAGTCTTGGATTTCCGAAAACTTTTGTCAAAAGTCGTCAATTTTCAATTTTGTTCAGTAACTGTTCGGTTTGCAGAAACCATCCACTCCCAGCCCAATTACAGCCATGTCAAGTATTGGCATGGCTTTGATTGGCCAGGGAAATCATTGCAGTCAGACTCTCTTCAAGGCCCGCTTATTAAACTTCATGACTTTTCAATGCTTTCCCCGCTCATACTCTGTGTATAGCAGTCTGTGTTTGGTTACTCCAGCAGTGACGGCAGAGTGCAGAGCAGGCCCACCGGAATATAGTGCCACAACATGGGCTGGCATCAATTGGTGTTGAAGAGAAGTAGCAGCTTGCTGCCTTGATCAGCTGAGTGCAGGTGAAAAAAATAAGTTATGCTGGTTATGCTGGCAGAGCTGGAGGACCTCATCCAACTGATGATCCCTGGGGTCGCAGGTGACTTTTGTGCTCCTGGAGCATTGGGCACGGACAATATATCTCCCATATACGTAACGTGGGGGATGGTACGGCACCCAGTGCTGAACCTCGTCTGCAGCAAGGTCCGGATCCAGCATTAGGACCAGATGGGGGAGGAGCTTTTTGAAGCGGAGGTGGTATCTGCAAGGACTGATTTCCCCCACCAAGAAGGCCACATGGTTAAAGCCTCTTAGGATTACCCTGAAATGCTCTCCTTGGAGCCGGTCTGCTGGAGCCAGCTAGAGAAGGAGGATGAGGAATCAGGGATTATCAGAGCCCACAGCCATCTGATCTGTCAGCTTCAATTTAGTAAGTTTAAGGGAGCCTTTAAGAGACCCTTTAACATTCCTTCAGTTCCCAGCTGCTGGGACATCTGGAGGCTGTGAACTCATATAAAGAGATCAAAGCCTCCAGGTGCCCCAACAGCTGGGAACTCCAAGAAACTTAAAGGATCTCTTAATGGCTCTTAAAGGCTCCATTAAAGGGAACCAAGCACCAGGATTTTCATATATAACCTAAAGCCATAACCTAAAATCAGGCTGATTCTCTAAATACTGTAGTGGTCAGCTCGGATGTTTAGGTTTTAAAATCCAAGAAATTAAAGTTTATAAAATTAGCTGCTTGTTGAGTGACAGCAGCAAAAGAGCAGATAATATCTGGGGGGAATTCATAGTTATCCCCTCCCTCTCTTAGAATTAGCATAAGTATTATAGAAGCGACCTAGCAGGACCTCTGTGAGGTCATACCCAAGTGACCTGGTATCCAGCTTTGTTGGCTGAGGCCCTGCCCCTTCTGGTCACATGGATATGACCTCAACACAGGTCCTGCAAGGTTGATTGTATAATATTTATGCTAATTCTAACAGGGGAGGGGATAACTATGAATTCCCCCTGAGCTATTATCAGCTCCTCTGCTGCTGTCATTCTACAAGCTGATGATTTACTTTACTGACTTTACTTTCTTGGGTTTCAAAACATAAACATCCGAGCTGACCACTCCTTATATGTAGAGAATCAGCCTGATAGTGTCAGTATAGCACTGGCTTTAGGTTGTAATTGGTTCCCTTTAAGGTTTCCCGTCCTCACACCTGCTGAGAGACCCTACACCTGTCACTGATTTATTCACCCTCCTCTTGATTTGAAAGCTGTAAATGCTGAGCAAGATCCTGTGTCATATGTAGCCCATGCTTGATTGCAGCGCTAAGACACTATAAGTACTGTGAGGCAATTAATGCCACTGTCCTGCTGTCTGCCTCTAAGTTGTGGAAATCTGGAGACTTCAAGATGGGGCTCCAAGTTGTATCTTGTCTAAAATGGCAGGGTTCTCAGAGCAACAGGCCTATTCCTGTAACTCATCCAATATTTCTTATGTTAATAGTCTATGAAGTTAATGTCTATGCCACAACAGTGTGGCTACACTGTAAAATGGTTTGAGCTGTTTTGGTAGCTTTTGGGCCAGAATAAAGGTGTTGTGTTGTATATGCCTTTGGTTTTACCTTCCATTGATTTTAATGGGTTTGGATATGTTCATTGAACCGTTCAGTGAACACAGGTGAAGTTGGCAAATGTGAACCGAAATGAACCTCGGGTGGTTCGGTCATCTCTAGTGAACAGGGCACAGAATATCATTCTTTTGGATACATTACAATAATACATTTGTCCAAAATGATTTTTCACTTTATTTGGTAAATATTGTATTATGTTTTGAAACTGTGACACACTTCGTAATGGAAATAAAGTGTTAAATAGTTTAAGACAACATAATATTCATCCAGTAGATGTCAGTGTGTAACCATAGCAGGAGAGCCTTGGGTTACTTTTAAGAAAAGGATATTTCCTGTGAGCTGTCTTCAGTCACTAACACTGCCAACAAACTCCCTACTTTTTCTCAAATTCCTCTCCTTCAACTTTCCAAGTCTACAGCTATTGCAACACACTAATTTTTCCACTACCATATTTAACCTTAGAGTAACCTCTTTTCACAAAAAATGAAGACACTTTAGTTGATATTATGCAAACCTCTTTAAAGTAGGTCATATTTGGACTGGAGCTTTTAATCTATATCTTATATGATATGTTACTGTATGTATTTTTTCCACTGCTTCTACATTTGATAATCATTTACTCTAACCTAACTTTTTCAACTTAGTATTTAGTGGATGTTGCATGCATAATTGTACAGTAGTCAAAGGTAGGAAAGATTTTAGCATTCAATCAGCAACATTATGCTGTAGATAAATCTCAGATACAATACTGACACTAGGAAAAGCTGGTGCCCTCATTTTAAGAAGATTTTTCTGTTTTACCCAAAGTGTGTCATAAAAGCCGGGGCCACACGGGGGACTAGTGCGATCCTCGCATGATACTCGGCTCGTGCTGGCAGCACAGTGGGAGCCAGGTGTCATGCGAGTGTCACTGCGACTGCGGTCCGATCATGCGATCGGACCTCAGCTGCGGGGGCGGGCCGGCACTCAGGAGTGAAGGCCGGCACTGTGGAGGGGAGGGATTTATCTCCCTATCTCCTCCAAAGCCGGCTATTGGCTATTGCCATTCTCGCCCTGTACTCGCAGTACACCGGTGTACCACGAGTGCAGTGCGATTTTTCTCTCACCCCATAGACTTGAATGGGTGCGAGAGAAACCAGAAAAGCATTACAGTCGCAGAATGCTGCGATTATTTTCTCGGTCCGATTAGGGCTGAGAAAATAATCGCTCATGGGTGCTGGCACATAGGCCAATATTAATCTGAGTGGAATGCGATGTTTTATCGCATTCCACTCCCACCGAACTTCATGCCGTGTGTCTTAGGCCTAAGTATTATTATTATTATCATCATGATATATTTTTTAGATTAGTAGTACATGTGATATTGTAAATCCCACCACAATTTGTTATTGAGGTACATGTGTCATCTTTACCTTGCTGCAGCCCATAGTTCGTCTTTATATTGCTTTAAGCTTTCTGAAAATATTAGGCAGTTGACAAAAACTAGTATAAGGCCATGTGCACACATTTTTTATATGTTTTTGATGCTTTTTTGCATGCATTTTTCAATTTAATTTAAAGGGGGGAAAATGCTGCAAAAACACTGACATTTTTGACATGATGTAGATTATTTTCTCTACCAAAATACTCAACGTGTGCACTGCACTTCAGGCTTCTGATTGACTTTGCTGCCATCAGGATTTGCTTGCCGTTTTGTTATAATACTGCACTGAAAATCGGATAAAAACCCCCAAGATAAAAACACTGTGTGCACAGCCTAAATCAGTTATTGCCAGACGTGGTGGTTGAAGCATTCATGTATAATGGTGCCCGGGGCGGTAGCCGTGGACGAGAGCTTCACCTCTTCGCTCGCTCACCTCAGCATGTTACACACAAAGGTGTTTGAGTGTGTGGAAGTTTTAACTTGTTGCAGCGGTACTTCTAAACCACAAGCCAGCTTCCCATCGTCTGGTTAACACTGTGCAGTTCTGTGATCAGGGTTATTTAACACAAGTCCACAAATGATAAAAAACTACACATAATTTACTGGTAACAAGTTTCCAACAATGTTTCATTTCCATTGCGACAGGTTTCACACTTGGTTTCTAACAAGAAACATTAACATTTTAGTACAGGCTGGCTCTTCCGTTACAGCTAAAGACAGGTTGATTCCGGCTGCCAAGTTGGGGGGGTGGGGCGTTTATCAAATCGCTGTCCCTTGGTTATTCCATCACAAGGGTCAATGTGTATCGCTGTGATTAGAGTACCCTACATAGCTATGCTACTTCTTTGAGATCACTACTTGTATTGATTCCCCCAGTGTCATTGACCATTAGTCAACACTGACCTGCCACCGCCTGCACTGTTCACACTAGTATTTCTGGTCCCTAAATTCCTCCATGGAGCTTGAGCTTCAATCCAGTCCCAGTCACATTTACTTCCTCCTGTCCATTACTTCTGCCTTGGCCTGATCAAGTGACTTAAATCAGGATATTCCTAACATTATATCCCCTTCACTGTGGGCTGGCTTCTCTAGTTAACCCTCTCAGCCCTGTCACTATACCTGAGGCTTAAGCTTCCCAACTAGGGAACGTAGGGCTGGTGACACCTAAAGGTGGCCAGTAGTACTGCACCAATAAATACATGGGGAACTTAAACATGTTATTGTCAATTCACATATAAATAAAGAGTATACATTCTTCTAAAACAATGATGTATTCAGGAGGTTGCAGGTCACAGACCGCTCTCCTACACATGTTAGTCTTTGTTCTTCAGCATCTGTAGATTGTACACATTTCTCATTACCATAGATATCTACTGCAGTTAAAGGCTATGTTTCCACGGAACAACTCCACTGTGCACCTCCCACAGTGATATATCTGCAGTGGCAGTTATCACTTTCGATACCTTTTCAAAGTGGGGGATTATATATATACTAGAAGGTGGCCCGATTCTAACGCATCGGGTATTCTAGAATTTATTGTGTAGTTAATGTATGTTTTTGTTATATATATCGATGTTGTTGTGTGTAGTTGCCAGTGTTTGTGTAGGACACTGTAAATGTTCTGGGTGTTGTCTGGGTGGGTGTGTGTGTGAGAGCGGTGTTGTATGTGTGTTGCGTTGTGTGTGTTGCGTTGTTTGTGGAGTGCTGTGTGTCTACAGTGTTCTGTGTGTGTGGTGCTGTGTGTGTTGCACGGTTTGTGTGGGTGTGGAGTGCGTGTGTGTGTTTTGGGGGAGGTATGTTTTGTGCAGTGTGTGTATTGCGCGATATGTGCGTATATTTGTGTATGCCGCGGTGTTTGTGTGTTGGGTGTTGTGTGTGTACGGCGTTGTCTGTGTAGGGCGGTGTTTGTGGTTCCCAGTGTGTGTGTGGTGTGTTGTGCGGTGCGCGTGTGGCACTGTGTGTGTGTTTTGGGGGGAGGTGTGCACCCCCATCGTGCTCCATCCCCCATGCTGCGCACCCCCATCGTGCTCCATCCCCCATGCTGCGCACCCCCCAACGTGCTCCATCCCCCATGCTGCGCACCCCACATCGTGCTCCATCCCCCATGCTGCGCACCCCCCCTGCTGTGCACCCCCCATCGTGCTCCATCCCCCATCGTGCTCCATCCCCCATGCTGCGCACTCCCCATCGTGCTCCATCCCCCATGCTGTGCACTCCCATTGTGCTCCATCCTCCATGCTGCGCACTCCCCATCGTGCTCCATCCCCTATGCTGCGCACTCCCCATCGTGCTTCATCCCCCATCCTGCGCACCCCCCCATCGTGCTCCATCCCCCATGCTGCGCACCCCCCATCGTGCTCCATCCCCCATGCTGCGCACTCCCCATCGTGCTCCATCCCCCATGCTGCGCACTCCCCATCGTGCTCCATCCCACATGCTGCGCACTTCCCATCGTGCTCCATCCCCCATGCTGCGTACCCCCCATCATGCTCCATCTCCCATGCTGCGCACCCCCCATCGTGCTCCATCCCCCATGCTGCGCACCCTCCCATCGTGCTCCATCCCTCATGCTGCGCACTCCCCATCGTGCTCCACAGTCACACATTAGACAGTATACACGCACACATCTGATCGCATACACTCACACCCCACTTCTCCCTGTGCCCTCCGGTGGGCGGTCCCAGCAGCTGTGCTGTACGCCGTGCTCCTCTGCCGACACTCACAGATCTGATCGCATACACTCACACATCAGAACACACGCAGACACCCGATCGCATACACGCACACACACACTGAAAATATCGCACATACGCGCTCACACACTCACAACATCCGGAGATACCACATGCTTCCGGCCATGTGATCCTCCAGCAGGTCCTGGAAGGTCCCTGCACGCACAGTATCGCCGCCGAGAAGTAAGCGATATCACTGGATGTTGTTGTGTGTGGATGCGATCTGATGTGTGTGTGAGCTGTGTGTGAGAGTGAGTGAGTGTGATCTGATGTGTGTGTGTCTGTTCTTATGTGTGTGTGTGCGTGTGTGTGTGTGTGTTCCGCCGCTGCAGGACCTTGATGCGCTCACCTGCTCCCGGTCGGCGTCTGGTGAGTATGACTGCGGGGTCTTCTTTCTTCTGTCTTCTCTCTTATGAGGGTGCCCGCTGCCTATAATGAAGTGTCTTGCAGTGTCTTTAACTCTTTCACCGCTGCATGACACTTCATTATTGACCGCAGCATATGCCGGCTCCCTGCACATGTGTACCAGGAGCCGGTGTACGCTGGAGCGGGGCTGAGCGGGCGAGGCGTCAGCGTATCCCGGCTCCCTGCACATGTGTACCGGGAGCCGGTGTACGCTGGAGCGGGCGATGCGTGCGGAGGTCCGGGGCGAGCGGCTACTCCATGTGGGGGGCGGGGCCAGGCCGAGGCGAATGGCCAATCCGTGGGGGGGGCAGTGCCAGGCCAAGCCCAGCGGCTAATCCGACAGTTGCCACTTTTATGACACTTACGGTGACACTGTCACGTGACACAATTTTGGAGCAAGACAGACAGACAGACAGAATAAGGCAATTATATATATAGATAGATTATGTATTGCTTATATAGTGCACACATATTTCACCTCACTTTACAGAGATTATCATCACTGTAGCTATAGAGGCTTTCAGTCTAAATTCCCTATCAGTATGTCTTTATTCAGTGTGAGAGGAAACCCATATAAACATGGGGAGAATATACAGACTCCTTTCAGATGTTGTCCTTGGTGGGATTTCAACCCAGAAGGACAGTGCTGCAAAGTAATAGTTCTAACCACTGAGCCACCATTACAAATGTCGCTCTGTGATAGGATCTAAAGCGGGCTTTACATGCTACGATATCGTTAATGAATTATCGTCGGGGTCACGGTCTTTGTGACGCACATTCGGCTTCATTAACGATATCGCAGTTTGTGACACTTTTGAACAACCTTAAACGATCGCAAAAGCGGTCAAAATCGTTTGCCACGGTGAGGTCGTCCTGAAACAAAAAATCGTTTAATGCTTATTAGCGATGTTGTTCCTTGTTCCTGCGGCAGCACACATCGCTGTGTGTGACACCGCAGGAGCGACGAACATCTCCTTACCTGCCTCCACTGGCAATGCGGAAGGAAGGAGGTGGGCGGGATGTTACGTCCCGCTCATCTCCGTCCCTCCGCTTCTATTGGATGCCTGCCGTGTGACGTCGCTGTGATGCCACACAAACTGCCCCCTTAGAAAGGAGGCGGTTCGCCGGCCAGAGCAACGTCGCAGAGCAGGTATGTGCGTGTGATGCTGCCATAGCGATAATGTTCGCTACGGCAGCGATCACAGAATATCGCACGTAAGACGAGGGCGGGTGCTATCGCGCTCTACATCGATTGCCAATGCTAGCGATGTCACAGCGTGTACAGCCCGCTTTAGAAGTACATTTTCTCCTTGTGGAAGGTTACATGCCTGGTCTGCTGTGCCAGTATGAGGAGACCTAAATGCCTGCATTTCTCCACTGGTGAATCAAAGGGCGAATTTCGCACCTACCTTCTTAGCATAGATTAAAATGCAGCTCCTGTAAATTAATGCAGTGAATATATTTTGCAGCATGTGCATGTGATTTTAGGAAATCTCATACATTACGCCGGCACTGTAAAAAATTGTAGATTTTCTGCAAATAAATTCACAGTGCAAAATCTGCAAGAACATAGCCTAAAGGGGGCTTTACACTCAGCGATATCGCTAGCGATATTGCTGATGAAAGCACCCGCCCCCGTCGTCTGTGTGTCATGAGCAAATCGCTGCTCGTGTCACACAAAATCGTTAGGACCTGTCACACGGGACTTACCTGCCTAGTGACGTCGCCCTGGCTGGCGAACCGCCTCCTTTCTAAGGGGGCGGTTCGTTTGGCGTCACAGCGGCATCACTAAGCGGCCACACAATAGAAACGGAGGGGAGGAGATGAGCAGGCATAACATCCCGCCCACCTCCTTGCTTCCTCATTGTGGGCGATCGCAGGCACGGTGATGTTCCTCGTTCCTGCAGTGTCACACGTAGCGATGTGTGGTTCCGCAGGAACGACGAACAACCAGCATCTTGCAACAGCAACGATTTTATGAAAATGAACGACGTGTTAACGATCAACGATAGGGTGAGTATTTTTAATCGTTAACACTCGCTCGGAGCTGTTACCCACAACGACGTCGCTAACAATGCCGGATGTGCATCACGTAATTTTTGACCCCGGCGATATATCGTTAGATACCGTTAGGTCCAGAAATATTTGGACAGTGACACAATTTTCGCCAGTTGGGCTCTGCATGCCACCACATTGTATTTGACATGAAATCTCTACAACAGAATTCAAGTGCAGATTGTAACGTTTAATTTAAAGGTTTGAACAAAAATATCTGATAGAAATTGTAGGAATTGTACACATTTCTTTACAAACACTCCACATTTTAGGAGGTCAAAAGTAATTGGACAAATAAACCAAACCCAAACAAAATATTTTTATTTTCAATATTTTGTTGCGAATCCTTTGGAGGCAATAACTGCCTTAAGTCTGGAACCCATGGACATCATCAAACGCTGGGTTTCCTCCTTCTTAATGCTTTGCCAGGCCTTTACAGCCGCAGCCTTCAGGTCTTGGTTGTTTGTGGGTCTTTCCGTCTTAAGTCTGGATTTGAGCAAGTGAAATGTATGCTCAATTGGGTTAAGATCTGGTGATTGACTTGGCCATTGCAGAATGTTCCACTTTTTTGCACTCATGAACTCCTGGGTAGCTTTGGCTGTATGCTTGGGGTCATTGTCCATCTGTACTATGAAGCGCCGTCCGATCAACTTTGCGGCATTTTGCTGAATCTGGGCTGAAAGTATATCCCGGTACACTTCAGAATTCATCCGGCTACTCTTGTCTGCTGTTATGTCATCAATAAACACAAGTGACCCAGTGCCATTGAAAGCCATGCATGCCCATGCCATCACGTTGCCTCCACCATGTTTTACAGAGGATGTGGTGTGCCTTGGATCATGTGCCGTTCCCTTTCTTCTCCAAACTTTTTTCTTCCCATCATTCTGGTACAGGTTGATCTTTGTCTCATCTGTCCATAGAATACTTTTCCAGAACTGAGCTTGCTTCATGAGGTGTTTTTCAGCAAATTTAACTCTGGCCTGTCTATTTTTGCAATTGATGAATGGTTTGCATCTAGATGTGAACCCTTTGTATTTACTTTCATGGAGTCTTCTCTTTACTGTTGACTTAGAGACAGATACACCTACTTCACTGAGAGTGTTCTGGACTTCAGTTGATGTTGTGAACGGGTTCTTCTTCACCAAAGAAAGTATGCGGCGATCATCCACCACTGTTGTCATCCGTGGACGCCCAGGCCTTTTTGAGTTCCCAAGCTCACCAGTCAATTCCTTTTTTCTCAGAATGTACCCGACTGTTGATTTTGCTACTCCAAGCATGTCTGCTATCTCTCTGATGGATTTTTTCTTTTTTTTCAGCCTCAGGATGTTCTGCTTCACCTCAATTGAGAGTTCCTTAGACCGCATGTTGTCTGGTCACAGCAACAGCTTCCAAATGCAAAACCACACACCTGTAATCAACCCCAGACCTTTTAACTACTTCATTGATTACAGGTTAACGAGGGAGATGCCTTCAGAGTTAATTGCAGCCCTTAGAGTCCCTTGTCCAATTACTTTTGGTCCCTTGAAAAAGAGGAGGCTATGCATTACAGAGCTATGATTCCTAAACCCTTTCTCCGATTTGGATGTGAAAACTCTCATATTGCAGCTGGGAGTGTGCACTTTCAGCCCATATTATATATATAATTGTATTTCTGAACATGTTTTTGTAAACAGCTAAAATAACAAAACTTGTGTCACTGTCCAAATATTTCTGGCCCTGACTGTACGTTGTTGTGTGTAACGGGGCCTTAAGGCTTTATTCACACATCAATATTTTTTTATCAAAAATTTCATCAGTATTTTTATAGGAAATCCAGGAGTGTTTCCAAAACACAGAACAGATGTCTAACTTTCAATTATAGTTTATGTCTATGGCCTAGGACACCACACGGCGAGAAAAAGGTGCGAGTGGAATGCGATAAAAAAATCGCATTCCACTCAATCCAATGTTACTCTATGGGGCAGCTCCCATGAGCGATTATTTTCTTAGCCCTGATCGGATCGAGAAAACAGTCACAGCATGCTGCAAGTGGAATGCGATCCTGTTGCACTCGCACCCATTCAAGACTATGGGGCAAGAGACACATTGCACTGTTCTCACTGTACAACTGTGTAACGTGAGAGCAGTGAGATTCATGCATCAGCCGGCAACGGAGGAGATAGGGAGATAAATCTCTCCCTCTCCTTTGCAGCACCGGCCCTCCCCTCTGGAACTGTGGTCTAATCGCACATCGGACCCCAGTCGCATGACACTCGCATGACACTCAGCTCCAGCTGTGCTGTGAGCGTGTACAGAGTGTTATGCGAGCACTCGAACAAATCCGTGTGTGGCTCCTGCCTATAACTTCGACTCCTGATTTTAGCATACAAACAATAATAAATAATACTGACCAAATACTCACATGTGAATGGGGTATAAGGGTATGTGCCCACGATCCAGACATGCTATGTCCTGGACACAGCATGTCCTTTCCTGCAGGGCTGCTAATGCTCACTGCAGGAGACCGTAGCTGCCTGTGCCCATGACCATGGTTCGGGACATTACGGTCTTTCTCTCTGTTCACCCTGCAGAGGACACTCGCAGCTCCGTAGCAACAAATTGACATGCTGTGGCTTGGAAATCTTTACCACATGTCAGTTTACAATGTGGGAAAAACTAGCACAGTGGGCATGGAAACTGAATAAAAATCCATGTTAGATATTGTTAATGCAAAACCCAGCTATGTGATCATACCCTTATCATGATGACTCAATGGTTGGCCCTTTAGCTTTGTAGTTCTGAGATAAAATCCCACCAAGACCAACATCTGCAAGGAGTTTGTATTTTCTCCCATTATTTGCATGGGTTTTCTCGCACACTAGAAAAGGTGGGCCTCATGGGTGCACTGGCTATTGAAAAGGATGCCACTCGTTGAGAATGGGGTAAGCTGATCAGAATGTTGTTTTTTTTAATGTGTTAGAGAACAGCACCAGAACATAGAAGATTATGCCAGGATGGGCCAAGGAATAGGGGCATTATACCAGGAAGGAGCCCAGGATTAAAGACAGCACATTATTACTGGAAGGAAACTGGATGTGGACATTGTACCAGGGTGGGGAATAATGTACAAGGAAGGGGTCAAAAATGGTGGACATTATACCATTAATACTGGAAGAGACCCAGGATAGGGAAATTCACTAGTAGGAAGGACATTACTGGACATTGTTACATTATTGGGGGTGGTAACATGTATAGGTTTATAGAATTTAGACTGCTACAAGGGCTCTAATTAACATGCAGGTGGGGGCCAGGTCCAAATTTTGCACTGGGGCCCATCGGACTCTAGTTACACCACTGACCAATATATTATTTGAACTTCTAGATTACAAAATATATGTATTCTCTGCATCAAGAACAAACGCTTAAAAAAGGAAGAAAAGAAAAAGGTACACAATAGATGAGATTATCACATGAAGAGCTCGCTCACATTAGCGTTTAAATCGGACGAGTGCAATAATCTCGTGTTGCACTCGCGTTAATGTTAGTCAGTGAGGCAGAGCAGATCTGCAATTTTTTATGCCAATTTAGCATGAGAAAAATATAATAGCATGTAAGTCTACGTGTGCGTGTGAAACATCGGACTGCATTTATGACATCCGTGTGCAGTATGAAATACGCGGAGATGAGCAGTGGAGAAAATGGAGAAATTAATCTCTCCATTTTCTCCGCACCTTTTCCCATTTTTTCAGGCAAGAGAATTGGAGCACAGTAAATGACACTCAATCACGCCTGCAGCCGAGCTTGAGCCAAGTGTCATCACCATATAGCACCCGATTCTCTTTCATCTGATGCTGTACGCTAGTATGATCCCAACCTAAAATGGACACAAAAATAGCCACGAACACAATCATAATTAGAAGCGATAAGAAAAGTCAATTTGGAACACGCATAAGCATATAAAGCATTATGTTTGCATTTTCCTGACGTTCTTTCCTAGAAATTGCGACAGGAAGAACATCATCATGAATAAATCAGGCAGAAATTCCACTGACTAATAAATATCGGGCTCCACTGTGCACTTTATTCACTTTTGCCAAAGTTTTCCAAAAGCTGTATCTGAGCATTTCCACTGAATAGTGTGAAAGGAAAGAAAGAAAATGACTTGTTCTGATTCTAGACGTCATCATCTGTACATGTGTTGTAAATAGGGAACAATCATTCCAGACACATTTGTCTTTCATTTAGAAGTCTTTCTTTTGTGTATTCAAGCCTGGTCTCGTACGTGTATTACAATCCAGCGATAATTAAACAGGGTGACATCATACAATCATTCATCCTGGCAGACAAATATCATAAAAGAAATGTAAATGTGAGGGTCATTTAATCTTCCATCAGAAACGCTGGCATTTAGTAATGAGTAACTAAAGGTTTTATTTTTTCAATTTTAAGCTAGAAATGTAATTTAGATACTTTTTGTATTAGGAATAATTGCTATAGATTGTTGGATGAATTCGATGTATATTGAGTTGAAGACAAATGTTATGATATTTGGAGGTGAATTCGAACAATTTGTGGTTCAATTTGTGGAAATTGACAAAAAAATGCACGCTGCCTTTTTATACATTTCAGTCAGGCACAAAAGGCTAACACAACGTCAAGCACAATGTATTTTAAATATACAAGGATGTGTTCATCTTTATAATTATACTATTTAGCAGTACCAGTCAAAGGAGGACTTGAGCTGGGTCTGCACAGCGCTCTCACTTTGACTGCAGTATGTTCTCTATATCCTTGTATAAAATGGAACATGTTACAGATGTACTTGTCTTCGGGGCCATAGACTGCCTGTCTGGTTCCCTAGAGTCCATCCGGGATCTTCGCTTTTGCACAGAGCTCTCACTGTGTAAAGCAAAGGTCTCCAACACGTGGCCTGTGGGCCGCATTCGGCCACTAAGGCTGCTTCTTGCAGCCCGCAGACACCTAGGCCCCGTGACTATTGCGGTACATACACGGGGCTCCCACCATCAGCACTTTCCTTCCAGTGAGTATAATTTGCAGCACTGCGCAGAGACGCACGTCTCTGCACAGGTTTACCAATGGCAGCTGCCACCGGCCAATCAGAGGCCAGCAGCTAACATGGGTCTATTCTGCCATTAGTAAAGATATGAGGAAAACAGTGCTGCAAATTGTTCCCCAGTAGGAAAACGCAGATGGCGGCAGCCCTGTGTACCGGACAGCAATTGTTATGGGGTCTAGTTGCCTGCGGGCTGCAAGCAGGTAAGGAAAACACAGAAGGAACGGAGGAGAGTTGAGAAAAATCTTTTTTTTTTGTATGGGAACATTATAACAGGGGATATTACTATAGGATGACACAATACCATATGGTACAATATGGGCACATTTCCACAGGGCACAAAATGGGCACATTATCACAGGGGACAATATGGGCACATTTCCACAGGGCACAATATGGGCACATTTCCACAGGGCACAATATGGACACATTATCTCAGGGTACAATATGGGCACATTACCACACAGGGCACAATATGGTCAAATTACTACAGAGGACAATATGGGCACATTACCTCAGGGCACGATATGGGCACATTACCTCAAGGCACAATATGGGCACATTACCACATGGGACAACATGGGCACATTACTACAAGGGGGCAATATGGGCACATTACCACAGGATGGGGACACTACTACAAGATGAGAACCAGGATGAAAATATTACTACAAAATGTTGGCCAAAATTACTATATGGTGGTAATTTTAAAACAACATTACTTCCAAGAAAGGGATAACATATAAAAAAAAAAAAATCAAAATAAAGAATGACCTTTTTTCTTCCCATTAAAAATATTTTTTTATACATAAACTGAAATAAAAAAGTGCACATTTGTTATAATAAACAAGTGAAAAATGTTCAAAAAACGTTATCCAAAGGTGTATAAAAAAATGATGTGACCACTAAAAATGTCACTGGGTCCAGCAAAGAATGCGGCCCCTCAAATAAAATTTGTTTCTATGTTCGGCCCACATACCCAGCCCAGTTTGAGACCCCTGCTGTAAAGGGAATGGTAGTGTTTTAGACATAAACAACATTGCAATGTAGTTTTTATTAAAATTACTATCTGTTCTCAAAAATGATAGGATTTTTTAATTTATTGTTTACTGCTTGTTGTCTAGGCTATGATCTTAGGCAAGAATACCAATGCTAGCTCTTTTAAATAGCACTTCTAAGTTCTGCTTTAAAGCTGGTCAGACTACTGGATCTAGACAGCTTCAGTGTCACTGCACTAACTACTATGATGCGGTTTAACCATTTCTGTCAGTGGTGTATGGCCACACAGTTGCCCTGGGGCCAATGAGTTGAGGGGGCCTAGTGCCGTTACCATCTCCGACATTGGGTCACCTTGCCTGTTCAACTGTATCGGCATCGTGGATGCCTATACAGTTGAAACCAAAGCTGAAAGAGGGAATGCTCTGCTCTCTTCTATATCATTCTCCTTTACCGTCTAACATCTCAGAGCAGTGGGCACAATGGTGTCACTACAGCACACCCGCTGTGCCGAGATGAGCAGAGCTCCATACCTCTCATAACAGAAACCAGAGCAACATGAGAATGGTGGGAGGTGAGTATTTATGTTTTTTCTAATCAGTGAGTACACTGGTGGCCATAATACTAAGTGAATCTATATGGGGTGTGCATTATCTTATAAGGAGGACTATGGTGTCTTCATTATTTGCATGGAGGACTATGAGGTGCATTATTCTATAAGGGATATCTTATAGTTTGGGAACACTAAAGGGATTTAATTGGAGCAAAATTGCTTTGTGTGTGAGACCATCTTCATTTTATAGACAATAATCTAGACCAGTAATGTCAACCTCATCTGAGTATATGGGCTACTCATAGAAAAAAATGTAATTTAGGAAGCAGCATCCTTTGCAGGAAAAGGACATTTTTAGTGATACCATATGTTTTTTATATACACTATTTGGATCCCTTTATTGAACATTTTTCACTTGTTTCTTATAACAAACGTGCTGTTATGGTTCAGGGTGCTCTCGAGTACCGAACCACTAATGCTCCTTAATCTCGGAGCCTCTCGACCGATTGTGGGTGGCTAAGATCTTCACGAAGTTGGATTTATTATGAGGGGCTTACAATCTTATCCGTATCCGAAAAGGTGACGAGTGGAAAACAGCCTTTAACTCCAGTGACAGTCACTACGAGTACCTCGGCATGCCTTTCGGACTATGTAATGCCCCTACGGTTTTCCAAGACTTTGTGAATGATGTCTTCCGCGATCTGCTCCAGTCCTTGGTAGTTGTTTATCTGGATGATAATATAATCTTTTCTCCAGATAAAGCGGCTCACCGAGAGGACGTGGCATGGGTACTAGGTCGGCTGTGCGAAAATGCACTCTACACTAAATTGAAGTGGATTTTCGAACAGGAGTCCATACCTTTCCTGGGTTCTATCATCTCCAGCTCGAGATTGGCTATAGATCCTGTGAAGGTGGTATCTGTCATGAACTGGCCTGAACCCCGGTCACTAAAGGCGGTATAGCGTTTCCTGGGGTTTATGAATTATTATCACCGGTTCATACCCCATTTCTCCACCTTAGTCACGTCCTTAGTAGCCCTGACCAAGCAGGGTGTGAACCTCAAGGCCTGGACGAAGGAGACATCAAACTCCTTCTTCTCCCTCAAAACCAACTTCTCTGGCGCTCCCATCCTCCACCATCCGGATGTGGATAAGCACCAAGCTTCATCTTAGAAGTGGATGCTTCAAAAGTAGGTGCAGGAGAGGTACTTTACCAAAAGGATCCCCAGGGGCGAAAAAATCCTTGTTTTTTCTTCTCGAAGACCTTATCCTCTGCTCAGAAGAACTACTCCATCGGAGATCGGGAGCTGCTGGCCATGAAGCTGGTATTCTCTAAGTGGAGGCACTTACTTGTGGGAGCTAAGCACCCTTTCTTGGTGTACATGGACTATAAGAATAAGAATCTGTTATATCTGTAGTCCGCCCAGCGTCTGAACCCTAGACAAGCTGGTTGGTCCCTCTTCTTCTCCCGATTTGATTTTGTCTTACATTTAGTATCGAGAGAGAAGAACGCTCGTGCTGATGCACTTTCTAGGTCCATTTACACAGAGGATGACGAGGAGGAGCCTCGCCTCATGGTCCCCCTTTAGAGCCTGAGGAAGGTTTATCCTGTGTTTCTTGACCAGGTACCCCCTAGAAAGACCTACATGCCTCCCAAAAGTCAAGTGGAGGTGTTAGATTGGACCCATACTTCCAAGCTAGGAGATCACATTGGGGCCGAGAGGACACAGGAGCACATAGAGAGGTCCTTTTGGTGGCCACGTCTCACATATTACATGCGAGAATACGTCCAGGCATTTGTGTCATGTGCCACCAACCATCCTTCCAGGCAGAGGCCCGCGAGGTTGTTGCATCCACACCCGGTGCCTGACCGTCCTTGGGAGATGGTGGGCATGAACTTTGGACATCATTGAGGACCTGCCCAGGTACAGGGGCATCAGGATTATTTGGGTGGTGACTGACTATTTTTCAAAGATTGTCCATTTTGCCCCACTTCCCCATACACCATCATCCAGGGCACTGGCATCCCTGTACATTAAGCATATGTTCCATTTGCATGGGATGGCAGCAAGATCGTTAATGACCGGGGGTACCAGTTTGCCTGCTGGTTCTCTAAAGAGCTCTGCTCCCTGCTGGAGATAGAGCTAAATCTCTCCACTTCATACCATCTGGAGACTAACGGTCTTGTCGAAAGGATGCTGACCTATCTACGTCATTTTATTTCAGCACATCATGACGATTGGTCTTCCTTGTTGCCCTGGGCAGCATTTGCCATCAACAACTCTATGGCAGAGGCAACAGGAAAATGCCTCATTGTATTTATTTTTGTAGTATGGTCTGTTTAGTTCACCCCTACACTGGTGGCATTTTCCTTTTGTGTTTATAATGTTTTTAATGTAAAAACTAAAATAATATGTTTTATTTTTTAATTTGTGTCCTGTAGTCCACATTTCTTTAATTAATGTTTCTCTATTTTGGGATTCATATAGAGTTGTGGGTCTGTTTTTTGATTATAAAAGTTCTTTTGTGATACATACAGTGTGTCCACTCATATCCTGTCCACCGCCATTAACTTGAGAATGGCGGCAGCTATAGGCATAGAAGTGGTGTCTAGACATAGTAAAGTTGCCATGCGCTACACAATGAAACCACCTATAGCGCCACCTAGTGGAAAACAACAGAGTTAGTATTTTTATTTCAAAAACGGATCAAGATAGAGAAAAAAAAGTGAATTAGAAAGTTGTAGGGCATCATAAATTCAATACGAATCGACAACTTGCATACAGAAATGATATGATTAGAACGTGTAAAACTCAAAAGGCTGCGGACATGAAGCAATACCTCATGGAGACCTTCCTACAAGTTATTGGGTATGGTGGCTGCGTGGAGTGGCCTCCACGCTCACCCGACCTGACCCCATTGGACTTCTTTCTGTGAGGTCACATCAAACAGCAGGTGTATGCGACCCCTCCACCAACATTGCAGGACCTATGACGACGTATCACAGATGCTTGTGCAAATGTGTCACCTACCATATTGCACAACGTGCAGCAAGATACAGGATACTGTCCAGAGTCCAGATGTGCATTGCAGCGGACGGTGGCCACTTTGAGCATCAAAGTTAAATGAGCGCCATATGCGTGACCAGCATTCAATGTTTTGGGGGGGGGTCATGGGTTTCATATCATAGCATTTCTGTATGCAAGGTGTCGATTCATATTGAATTGATGATGCCCTGCAACTTTAGAATTCTCTTTTTTTCTCTATCTCGTTCCGTTTTCGAGATAAAAATGCTAACTCCGTTGTTTTCCACCAAGTGGTGCTATAAGTTGTTTCATTGCATAGCGCATGGCTACTTTACTATACTTACAGTCATGGCCAAAAGTTTTGAGAATGCTACAAATATTAATTTTTACAAAGTCTACTGCTTAAGTTTTTCTAATGGCAATTTGCATATACTCCAGAATGTCATAAAGAGTGATCAGCTTAACAGCAATTACTTGCAAAGTCAATATTGGCTAAGAAAATGAACTTTAACCCCCAAAACACATTTCAACAGCATTGCATTCCTGCCTTAAAAGGAGCAGCTAACATTGTTTTAGTGATTGTTCCATTAACACAGGTGTGGGTGTTGATGAGGACAGGGCTGGCGATCAATCAGTCATGATTAAGTAAGAATTACACCACTGGACACTTTAAAAGGAAGCTGGTGCTTGGTATCATTGTTTCTCTTCAGTTAACCATGGTTATCTCTAAAGAAATACGTGCAGCCATCGTTGCTCTGCACAAAAATGGCCTAACAGGGAAGAGTATCGCAGCTACAAAGATTGCACCTCAGTCAACAATCTATCGCATCATCAAGAACTTCAAGGAGAGAGCTTCCATTGTTGCCAAAAAGGCTCCAGGGCGCCCAAGAAGGACCAGCAAATGGCAGGACCGTATCTTAAAACTGTTTCAGCTGCGGGATTGGACTACCAGCAGTACCAAGCTAGCTCAGCAATGGCAGCAGGCTGGTGTGAGTGCTTCTGTACGCACTGTGAGGCGGAGACTCTTTGAGCAAGGCCTGGTTTCAAGGAGGGCAGCAAAGAAGCCACTTCTCTCCAGAAAAAACATCAGGGACCGACTGATATTCTGCAAAAGGTACAGGAAGTGGACTGCTGAGGACGGGGGTAAAGTCATTTTCTCAGATGAATCCCCTTTTCGATTGTTTGGGACATCTGGAAAACAGCTTATTAGGAGAAGAGGAGGTGAGCGCTACCACCAGTCTTGTCTCATGCCAACTGTTAAGCATCCTGAAACGATTCATGTGTGGGGTTGCTTCTCAGCTAAGCTCACTCACAGTCTTGCCTAAAAACACAGCCATGAATAAAGAATGGTACCAGAATGTCCTCCAAGAGCAACTTCTCCCAACTGTCCAAGAGCAGTTTGGCGCCCAACAATGCCTTTTCCAGCATGATGGAGCACCTTGCCATAAAGCAAAGGTGATCACTAAATGGCTAATGGAACAAAACATAGAGATTTGGGGTCCATGGCCTGGAAACTCCCCAGATCTTAATCCCATTGAGAACTTGTGGGCAATCAAGAGACGGGTGGACAAACAAAAACCAACAAATTCTGGCAAAATGCAAGCATTGCTTATGCAAGAATGGACAGCTATCAGTCAGGATTTGGTCCAGAAGTTGATTGAGAGCATGCCAGGGAGAATTGCAGAGGTCGTGAAGAAGAAGGGTCAACACTGCAAATATTGACTTGCTGCATTAACTCATTCTAACTGTCAATATAACCTTTTGGAACTCATAATATGATTGCAATTATATTTCTGTATGTGATGTAAACATCAGACAAACACAATTAAAAACCAGAGGGCAACAGATCATGTGAAAAAATAATTTTGGTGTCATTCTCAAAACTTTTGGCCATGACTGTAGACATCACTTCTATACCTATAGCTGCCGCCATTCTCAAGTTAATGGCGGTAGACAGGATATGGGTGGACACACTATAATAGATGAGACAATTTTGATTACCTTGTTCCTACCCTGTAATAATGTGCCCATCACTGTCCCCATCCTGTAGTAATGTGCCCATCCTGTTCCCCTGTGTTAATGTGCCTATGCTGGTTTCCTTGTAGCAATATCCCTGTAGTAATTTACTCCATTATGCCATTCTTCACATATACAAAAGAAGATTCTTCTCACCTGTCCTTTGTTTCCTCAGTGTCCTTTTTCCTGCTTCTTGCAGCCTGCAGTCACATAGACTTCTTGATGATCAGGGCCAGTGCAGAGGACCACCACCATCAGCACTTTACTTCAGGAGAATGATTTGTGGCACCGTGCAGAGAAGCTCTCTACAATTATACCAATGGCAGCTGCCGGCTAATCAGAGACAAGCAGCTGATGTCATACACATGGCCCCTACATGTCTATCCATATTGAGTGATGGGTCTGCCCCATTTAACTTCTGGGTTTGCAAATTGGACACATGGCCTGAGCTTGCCTTTTACGCCTTGAAGATGCTGGCCTGCCCTGCAGCAAGTGTACTTTCGGAATGTGTGTTTACCACATCAGAAGTGTGATCACAGACAGGTGCATCTGCCTGTCCACAGCCAATGTGGGCAAGCTCACATTCATTAAAATGAACCAGTCGTGGATAATACAGGACATCTCCATACTTTTGGATGACTAAAGAACTATACCAGCCATGCCGAGCCATTGGTATACTCTATTTGCCATTCACAATGTTTTGAGGAGTCCCCAAATTAAAACAAAAACAAAGTGTTTCCCTCTGCCACCTAAACTGCTACTTCCAACTTCGCTTCCACATGGGCCTCCTCATGGTTCTAAACTGTTTTTTATTTTAATTTTATGTTAATAAACTAATAACCAATCATATACTAAATAGTTAAAGTCACATTTATGAGATAGCCAAGATTACTGTCTCTAAAATGAAGGTAGTCTCACATTCAAAGCTGTAGTGGATGGTGAGATATGTAGCCTGAAAATCAAAAGTTCAAAACACGGTTACCCTTTTGCTTGACAGTGTATATCTGTTTGTAAAGTTCATTTTAGTCATATTCCATAGCATTCCCTACTTGCACCTAATCTTACTAGTAATAGTGGTTCTTTGACCTTTTTAGATCAAAAGGAAGGATAAATTGTGGCTCAAGGAATAGGGGAAATGAAGCTCAGTCACTACTATTAGCACTATTTCGTCCTCAGAGCCAAGATATTGAATGAGGTTGTATTTAAAAAAAATTGTAAAAAAATATTTTTAATAATATTTTTAAATAGGGGAACTATTACCAATATTTTGGTGATCCGATTATCATCTTAATGGTTTGCTCATATGAGCGTATAACTCGGTTGAGTGGAATCTGATGTTTTATTGGATAGCATCCAGACCAGTGTTATACTATAGGGCAGTGCAGATATTCAATTTTTTTTATCATGCCTATCCAATATTCAGATCACACGCACCAATACAAATCTATGGGTGCGTGTGAAACATCAAACTGCACTCGAATGTCATCTAAGTGCTGTCTATTTACTGCAAATGGGCAATGGAGAAGATAGAGAAATTAAGTTCTCCATCTTCTCCTCATTTGTGATCTGATTCTCCTATGTGGGAGAATAACAGTGAATGACTCTCGACTCACACTTGGAGCTAGAGATGAGCAATGTTCGAGGTTCGCCAATTTCATGTTCGAGTGATTTTTGGGGGGTGCTCGAGATCGAACTCGAACTCGAGCTTTTTGTTAAAAGCTCGACAGTTCGAGTTACGTTTGAGAATGGCTCAATCACCAAAAGCAGAGCTTTTTACAGCTACAGTGTGCAGGAAGCCATCGCTGGCAGCCTGCGGTAAGCTGGTAACCAAGATAAATATCGGGTATCCAAGCAAAGCGCTTTACTTGGTAACCCGATATTTACCCTGGTTACGTGTGCAGGGAGATGACACTTCCCCGCTAGGCTCCGCCCCCTCCTGCATGCGGCATGTACACACACACTCACACTCACACTCACCTGTCCCCAGCCATGCAGTCCATGGCACTGATGTACTCAGCGCCACAGGGCCCCGCTAGGCTCCACCCAGTTCGCTTTCCGCCACCCGCACACATGGCCCCACTAGGCTCTACCCACTTTGCACTCTGCACACATTACCCCGCTTAGCTTCACCCACCTCGCACTCCGCACACATGGCCCCGCTCGGCTTACCTGCGGTGATGAAGTCCTTCCCTCCCGACCTCAGCGCTGTCACTGTCCTCCATGGCTGCCACTTCACATTTCCTCTCTCTGCCGCCCCGAGACTGTGACTAGCGGTGACGTCACAGGCTCCCATGATACTTAGCTGTGAAGGCGGCGGTCATTGAAGTCAGTGACAGCTCTGCTATCAGCAGTGCAGGAGATCGTCACCGTAGGTAATGTACCTCGCTCCTGACAGCAGCACTCATCATGCCCTGCAGTGACCTGGGCTGACCTATTGATGTTAGCTCAGGTCACTGCATTGCTCTCCCAGCTAATGGGGAACATTCTGTTCTTCATTGACTGGGACAGTGATTATGGTATGGATTGTCATGGGAACCCCTTGGATTACAGCAGACCTGGATTTGTTTTTTTTTCTAATAAATTGGTGAAAGAAGGAATGTGTTGGGGAGTGTTTTTTCAAATAAAAATGTGTTTGTCGTCTATTTTTTTTTATTACTGACTGGGTTGGTGATGTCAGGTATCTGATAGACGCCTGACCTCACCAACCCCAGGGCTTGATGCCAGGTGACATTACACATCTGGTATTAACCCCATATATTACCCCGTTTGCCACCGCACCAGGGCAATGGGATGAGCTGGGGGGAACACCAGGATTGGCGCATCTAATGGATGTGCCACTTCTGGGGCGGCTGCGGCCTGCTATTTTTAGGCTGGGGAGAGTCCAATAACCATGGACCTCACTAGTCTGAGAATATCAGAACCCAGCTGTCCGCTTTACCTTGGCTGGTGATCCAATTTTGGGGGGACCCCACGTGTTTGTTTTTTTAATTATTTATTTAATTTAAAATAACAGCGTGGGGTGCCCTCAGTTTTGGATTACCAGCCAAGGTGAAGCTGCCAGCTGTGGTCTGCAGGCTGCAGCCATCTGCTTTACCCTAGCTGGCTATCAAAAGTAGGGGGAACCCCACGTCATTTTTTTTTTTGGTAAGTACAAGGCTAAGCACCCCTTGGTGCCACATGAAAGGCACCAAAGGGTGCAAAATTACAAAATGCAGGAGAGTGGGACATTATGTGTCTTTCTGCCATTATAATGACAGAATAGACTGATAGGAAGTGTACAAGCACAAGAAAATCACCAGAGCACTCTACGCTGTGAAATGCAGTAGAAAATGGCACTGGAGTGAATGTGTAGGTTGAAGCTATGGATCCTGGGTAAATTTATGTATTTTCCCTCCTTCAGTTTTTTTGCAGTGCGCAAAAAAAACGGAAGACACACGGATGACAAACGGATGACATATGGACCGTCTACGGAACGGAAACGGATGCCACATGGATGCACCTGTGAAAAAAACAGACCGCTTTTTGTGGACCGCAAAAACGGATCGGTGGTGTGAATGAAGCCTTATTCTGATCTGCCGTTTATAAACAGCAGGCAGAAATAAGTGAATAGCGCCCCCCAGCATCAGAAAATCTCTGGGGTTTCAGGGGGTAGCTGTGAGACCCTGGAGATCATGATTCAGGCCGGTTTTTCCGGTCCCCGCTCACGTGATCACCGGTATACACCACCAAATACCGATGATCACGTTACAGTAAATGACAGCGCCGGTAAAAAATTATTTATCTCTCATCTGGCATGAACAAACATGTCAGATGGGAGATAAATCTTCTCCCCGGTCCCCTCCGGTCCCCCGCTGTCGCCAAAGTGCCCCCCCGACCCCCTCCCGGAAATCCAAGATGGCCACGTGCACAGCAGTGCGCCGGCCGCATTCACCCTACTCCTCTGATTTCTGTCACATGTGCCATGACACATGCGACAATAAACTCCTCCCCAGGCCCTACCAGGTCACCCTCTATAACCCCACCAGTGTTCCCCGGTGTCCCACGGTACCTGTGCAGCGTTGATCCCCCACGACCCCCTCCTTCACAATAGACGCTGCCCCATGCACAGAGTGGCTGTCAGCTCAGCTTCCTGTGTTCAGACACAGTGAGTGGTGGTAACCATGCATCTGTAAGCTACTGCAATGCCCTGCTCATGAGGTAAGGAACATAGTTGATCAGGAGAGCTATACTACATTTCCAAATAGAGGTATTTGATTTTATAGTTGCCCTGCTAAACGACTACCAAACATGAGAGTCCGTTATACGCCACAAGAAAACATGTCTAAATAGCAAGCTCTGTTGTTTAGTATTCTTTCAGCTGGATAACTGGACTTAAAGGGGTATTCCATCTCCAAGATCCCATCCCCAATATATAGTAGGTGGAATAGCAATAATATCAGCAAATACCAACATTTGGAAATGTAGAATAGTTCTCCTGATTAGGCATGCCCTTACCTCATGAGCAGGGCATTGCAGCTTTGGTAGCAACACTTACGACATGGACTCTGCTGCTGTGGACCCGGGGAGAGTGGGTGCAGATTCATTGCACCCACATTCCTCACATAGAGGGTCTGCACTCCTAGAAAATGGGGGATACATTCCCTGAGCGTGTCCCCCCATATTCTAGATGGTCCAGAGTCATCGAGGGACCCCCTTATTTTTTTTCCTTACAATAAATTGGTGAAAGAGGGAATGTTTTGGGCAGTGTTTTTTCAAATACATTTTTTTTGTCTATTTGTTTTGTTAGTACTGACAGTTTGTGATGTCGGTTATGTGATAGACGCCATGACATCACAAACTGCTGGGCTTGATGTCAGGTTACCTTACAGCTAGTATCAACCCCATTTATTACCCCATTTGCCACGGCACCAGGGCACGGGATGAGCCGGGGTGAAGCGCCAGGATTGGCGCATCTAGTGGATGCGCCACTTCTGGGGCTCCTGCGACCTGCTATTTTTAGGCTGTGAAGGGCCAATAACTATTGACCTTCCTACCCTGAGAATACCAGACCACAGCTGTCCGCTTTACCTTGGCTGGTGATCCAATTTGGGGGGACCCTACTTTTTTTTTGTAATTATTAATATTTATAAAATAATTATAAAAAAAGAGCCTGGGGTGACCTCCACATTGGATCCCCAACCACGGTAAAGCTGCCAGCTGGGGTTTCAGGCTAGTCGTCTGCTTTACCCTGGCTGGCTATCAAAAATGGGGGGACCCAACGTCATTTTTTTTTTTTTAAACTATTTTTTTAAATAAAAAAAATTCATGGGGTGTCCTGTATTTTGATTGCCAGCCAAGGTAACGCCAGGCAGATGGGGGTGGCAACCCATATCTGTCTGCTATATCTACGCTGAGAATCAAAAATACCGCGGAGCTACATCATTTTTTTAAAGATTTATTTTTACAGCACTGTGATGTCCAGCAATCAAAATACAGAGAAGCCCTTTTTTTTTAGTTATTTAAATAAATAATTAAAAAAAAATATATATGGGCTCCCGCTGCATTTTTTGTATTGCTAGCTAAGGGTAATCCAAGCAGCTACTGGCTGCCAACCCCCACTGTTTTGTGTTACCTTCACTGGCAATGGAAAATCCAGGGAAGCAATTTTTATTTTTTTTGCCAAAAAACTACAAAAAAAATGACGTGTGCTTCGCCATATTTTTGTATGCTAGCCAGGTACAGAAGGCAGGTACGGCTGCCCCCAATCCCCAGCTGCCTATTTGTACCCGGCTGGGAATTAAAAATATAGGGAAGCCATTTTTTTAATTATTTCATGAATTTCATGAAAGGATTAAAAAAAAAACAAACCACGTGGGCTTCGCCCCATTTTTGTGTCCAGCCGGGTACAACTAGGCAGCTGGGGATTGGAATCCGCAGCACAGGTTAGCCCGAGGTTTCTGGGCCCCTCTGCTGTGAATTGCAGTCCGCAGCCACCCCAGAAAATGGCGCTCTCATAGAAGCCCATCACCTGGCGCTGTATCCAACTCTTCCAGCAGCCCTGAAGCCGGGTGGCTTGCTGGGTAATAATGAGTTAATACTAGCTTTATTTTACTAGCTAGTATTAAGCCAGAGATTCTTAATGTCAGGCAAGTTTGACCCAGCCATTAAGAATCTCCAATAAAGGGTTAAAAAAAGACACCACACAGAGAAAAAATACTTTAATAGAAATAAATACACAGACACATTTAGAGACTCCATATTTATTACTCCCTCTTATCCCTCCACGATCCATGGTCTTCTGTCTTCTTTCTCCTTCAACACATGTAGCTCTGCTCCATCAGCAGCACTGCATGGGAGAAAGACGCTGCTCCCCGTGCAGGCTTTTCACTCTGTGAGTGATCAGTGCTGCTGGCTGTTAGCGGTAACGTCACCGCTGACAGACGGATTGCCATAGCAACGGTGCTCCGATCACGTGATTCCCGGTGCCGCTGCGGCTGTTAGCGGTGATGTCACCGATAACAGGCTCCTTGCTATGGCATCGGTGATCTCCGTTATTTACCGGTTGTGTCAGCCAGTCAATAACGGAATGGGTAAGCAGAACGGGGAGTCAGCCGTGTGCCAGAGCATGTCGCCGGTACACTGCGATACACAAACGTGCACTGTGTACCGGAGAGATGCAATGACAGGACCTAGCATGACATCCAAGCCATGTGACCAGTCTGTAGCTTACGAGATAATAGACACGTGACTGGTCACATGCTATTTTGACATCACGATAGGTCCTGTCATCACTGCTGGTTATCGGGAGGACGCAGCGATTATCCGATGGAAAAGCTGCGGGAGACAGAGTGCAGGACGGATCGCGGGGACAGGTAAGTGTTATGGCAATGTTTATTAACTGTATGTGTACATTTATAATGTGTTTTTATGTGTTTGTGATTGCCTCCCATTGTTTCCTAAGGGTTTAAGAGTTGGACGAACGGTTCGTCGAACGGAGCACCGTTCAGCGAACCGAACTGAACTTGAACTCTAGGGGGTGGCTCATCTCTACTTGGAGCACAGTTTCAGCCAATTGTCATTTGCATAATACATCCAATTTTCTTGTATGAGAGAATCATCACTAGTGTGAGTATGCGCTCATCCAAATGATTTTTGAGAGAATGAGTCTCATGATCGTGATGTAAATTGTACACCACATTGTTTGTGGAATCCGCTGTGAAATGAGTTCTTAATGTTGCTCGCAACCTATTTCTCTATTTGGGAACATTTAGCGGGGGTAGAGTGCTATTCTTCAATTTAAATTATAGCAGCCTTTATAAATGAATAATGTTTTGATTCAGGGGCTTTCTGCATACTATACTTGTAGATGGATTCTATTCTATTTTGTGCCACATATTATTTTCATTAACTGCTTTTCACAAACAAGTACTGAATTGTTCATATTAAGCTGTCAATTATTTGTCATATTTATATTAGTGTTGCATACATTGGTTAGAAGTCATAGGAATTTTTTAAACATTTGTTTGATGATAATAAATACGTCTATAGAGAAGTGCTTTGATGTTTAATTGATAATTAATAACATTTAGTTTAATAGAAAAATGTTTTTCCTTTTTTATCATAGTAGTAGGAGTTGACCACCACTGTGATATTAAACCTTCTCACTCCAAAGATGATGAGCCTTCCAAGGCCTTCATGTGTTATTGTTTAAGTGTGTACTTCGCAATATCCTAAATGTTAAGGGTACTTCCATGAAGACTAGTATCAGTTCAGCACAACATTCCAGCAAAAAAAAACCAAAACACCAAAACTACACTTAAAAATATGTTTTATGCCCTTGTTTTGCAAAAATTGATCACATTGGATTTTTGAATGACCAAATTTACATTATTTGCTGTTTACCCTTTGAGTCATCTGCTATAGGGCCATAATCATCAGGATGACAAAATAGTGTCCTATATATATAAACATACCTTTTTTTCAATTGTTTAGTGTATTTGATTGAGGCTACTTTTACATTATGTTTCTGCCTTTTTCGTTATAAGGGTACGCTCACACGAGCGCTGAAATTAGACAAGTGCAATGCAGCAGAGCTGGATGCGACGCTGGAGGTCCGTGGATTACGCCGGACATGGAGGGGTTTTTCGGGCTTATTAAAGTGGTGAACCAGGGTATATGTTTGTGTTTTTTATTTCTAATAAAGGATTTTTTTGGGCGTGTGTGTTTATTTACTGTCACAGATTAATCATGGAAGGTATCTCGGGGAGATGCCTGACATGATTAATCTAGGATTTAGTGGCAGCTATAAGCGGGCAATAACTCCTTATTACCCCGATTTGCCAACGCACCAGGGCAAATCGGGAAGAGCCGGGTACAGTCCCAGAACTGTCGCATATAATGTATGCGGCAATTCTGGGCGGCTGCTGGCTGATATTGTTAGGCTGGGGGGCTCCCCATAACATGGAGCTCCCCATCCTGAGAATACCAGCCTTCAGCTGTATGGCTTTATCTGGCTGATTTTAAAATTGGGGGGGACCGCACGCCGTTTTTTTAATTATTTAATTATTTATTTCACTGCACAGTATAGACACGCCCACCGGCTGCTGTGATTGGGTGCAGTGAGACACCTGTCACTCAGCGTGGGGGCGTGTCTCACTGCAACCAATCATAGGCGCCGGTGGGCGGGGAAAGTAGGGAATACGAGATTGTTTAATGAGCGGCTGGCTTTTTCAAAATAGTAAAAGCCGCCGGAGCAGTGTGAATGCCGTGCAGCGCCGCGCCGGAGATCGGGGATCGGTGAGTATGAGAAAGAGGATAAGAGGGATAGACTGACATGGACAGATAGAAAGGGACAGAGATAGTGACCGACTGACAGAGATTAGTGAATGACAGACAGTGTGAGGCGCTTCAGAACGCAGCTTTTCAGCTGCGCTCTGAAGCGGACCTTTTTTAAGCTGCGGTGCAGAGTGCACACCTGCGCACATAGCCTCAGACATCAAAATTGTATGAGGGATGTCACACGTTTCAATTGACTAGGTTCGTACAACAAAACGTCTAATGTATGAGGAATAAACGACGTGTATGCGATCACCGTATTTGCGTTCAATCTTGATCGCGCGTAGGTATCACACGCAAATACGTCACGAATGTTGCCGGATGTGCGTCACTTACAACTTGACCCCGACTACGGATTGTGAGATATATTGAAGCGTGTAAAGCGGGCTTAAGACTGCATCAACCAAGGAGCAGGCTCATATCATGTCAGGTGCAACCACGCAACCACGCGGACTTTACCATAATGGGGATAATTGGGATGATGTGATATTATATCACATGGGCTAGAGCAGTTTATCAGGTGAGATAATTGCTAGCAAGTTAAAAGATGACAGCAGGGCAATCAGCTGCAATGTTAGGGTTTAAAGCCCGCTACACACGCTTCAATATATCTCACGATCCGTCGTTGGGGTCAAGTTGTAAGTGACGCACATCCGGCATCGTTCGTGACGTATTTGCGTGTGACACCTACGTGCGATCAAGATTGAACGCAAAACCGTTGATCGCAAACACATCGTATCTTTGTCTAGAATTGAACGTTTGGTTGATCGAATCTACTCAATTGCAGCGTGTGACATCCCTCATACGATGGTTTCCTCCCATAATCTGGACGTCATACTGTGAAGAGGTTGTATCTTGTGGCGCTGATACGCCCATCGTCTAATTGGTGGAAATTGTGTGCACATGCGTTTGGAAGTGATCTCACTATAAATAGTTGAACTCAATGTCATTTATTTGCAGCCTGTATGTATGTGTGTTATGATATTGATTGTCCTCATGCGTAACAGAGTTATACTTGGGAATTTTGTCAAGGGCATACATCCTGCTTGTCCTGCTTGTCCTGCTTTCTCGTTATTGAAGGTATTTTTTTTTTTTTTATTTATGTGTAACTAATTTTTTTTTTTGTTTTATTTTTTTTTTTTAAGAAAACAAATTCCACTTTCAAAATGTAACATTATTCTTCATAAGGTTTTACTAATATGATGTATCTTTGTTTCTAAATGACTATTTTGTTAAAGTTTAACATATTTTTGACATAAACCTGGTCATTAATTTTTTCTTTTTTTTCTTTTTGTTTACAAAATATCAAAACATTTTAATGCAACCATAAACAAATTGATGCAAGAACAGAATCAACATGCTTACGGATCCAGAATATGCTGTCTTAGCAGTAGGCTTAATTCAGACTGCAGCAACAGTTGCGGAAGACGACAATATGATTAGCAGCACCCAAACCCGTCGTCTTTGGTCCAGAACATGGCTCATCCGTCGTCCTACCCTGACCCACATGCATCTACTGCGGGTATTACAAGACACACATCCCCATGATTTCCGTAATTATTTACGGATGAGCGAGGAATCCTTTTTATATATAGTGTCTAAAGTGAAGCCATACATTACTCGTAAGGACACCGTAATGAGACCTGCAGTGCCTGTGGAGGAACAAGTGGCTGTAACCCTGTGATTTCTGGCAACAGGACGTTCATTGACGGACCTCCAATATTCTACAGCTATTTCACGTTCTCTGCTCAGTAGCCTCATACCGGAGACTTGTGTGGCTATTATAAATTCTTTACGTGATTATATGCCATATCCAGGTAATGCTCAAGATTGGGCCAAAATTGCTGTTGATTTTAATCACATATGGCATTTTCCAAACTGCGGTGGAGCAATCGATGGTAAGCACATCAGAATCACGCAACCCAACAACACTGGTTCTTTTTTTTATAATTATAAGGGATATTGTAATTTAATACTTATGGCCTTAGTAAACGCCCATTATGAATTTATAACTGTCAATGTGGGCATCAATGGACGCGTGTCTGATGGTGGAGTATTTGAGCGTACTGTTTTTGGTCAGCGTCTTAAAAAAAATCAAATACCGTTTCCTAGCAACAGAGGAAATATAAATCTTAATTTTGTCATTTTAGCAGATGAGGCATTTCCTCTGCATAAAAACATGTTAAAACCCTATCCACTGGCAACCTTAAATCAAACACGACGTATCTATAATTACCGACTATCACCAGCACGACTTGTAGTCGAAAATGCCTTTGGTATAATGGCCAGTAGGTTTCGGATATTTTTTTCCCCTATTAACCTGAAAGTCCGCTCGATAGATAGTGTTGTCCTTGCTTGCTGCATATTGCACAACTTTTTACGCAAAAAAGATGCTACAAGTTATATGCCATCTGGATATGCCGATGCTGATGTAACAAACTCTGGGGATATAACATTAGGAACATGGCGTGAGGATGCGGTGAATCTGGCTTCCTTGTCTGTACCAAGCCATTTTGGGCGTAGAAGAGTAGAAGCTATGGAGAATAGAGATCTTTATTGTACATATTTTAATACCACTGGTGCTGTGAATTGGCAAGCTGATATAATATGATTGTTATTAATTAAATAAAATATGTTAATTAAATAGTTTTTTTTTTTTTTGTATGTTAAAAAAAAAAGAAAATAACATGTATAGAAATGATGTGATTTTCAAAACATCATAATAAATATCTATATGCACTAAAAAACAAAATTGTGAGTATGAATTATGTGCCTTTATTTTTAAACTGTCCAAGCATATTACATTGTTATTGTCGGCAAAAAATGTTGAGGCAAAATAATACTAACAACAAAATGTTGGTTTTCAAAATTTTTTAACATAGATGACCAAACCTTAACCAAAATTAATTATTTCCCTTATTTTTTAATTTTTTAAATGAAAGGTAACATTAATTTAGTATCCTCAAGGCCAAATTAAACATTGTTTTTTTGAAAGAAAGCAAACATAATTTAAGCAATATTTATTATGTCTGGTTTAGTCATTTAAACTGAAGCATACTCAAACGCACATTTTTTTAAACCTTGAATAAAATGTTTTTTGTTTTCTCGGTTAAAAAAAAAAAAAAATAACTTTAACCAAAAAAATCAGCGCCTTGATGAACGAGTTTTCAGTTGACGAAATTGACTCTTGGCTGGTGTATCTGCATCCTGCATTGTTTGGCTACTTGCCTCAATTGTCAATGTTGATGGGCCAGCCTGTTCAGCATGTTCATAACATGATGAAGCATGTAATTTTTTGCCTAATCCGGCACGCACTACCTCGAGAATCACACGCTCGCAATGCCCCTTTTGCGCTTTTGTCATATCTTCTAGTTTTTCATCTAAATATTGGGCGAAGCCGCTTGCTGGTTTTCTGTTAAATTTGGCAATAATATTATGACATAGTCCAACTAAATCCGTATTGTGAGGGGTAGGTTGCAGCCTCCTTTTGCGTCGAGGAAATAAATGCATGCTTGAAGAACGCAAGGCTGGATCGGCATCATCCTCAATATGAACAGCATCCATATTTTCAGGGCTGATTGTGTTCTCACTGGGTTGTTGACTGTCTGTTGTTTGTGACTGTTAATTTAAAATAAGAATTTACTTTACAGATTTAGAAAAAAATAGTTGCTGTAATTGGGAAAATATAAACATATTAGTTAGTCAATGTATTAAGAATGTGAGAATTTATTAGAAATAGTCCACATAATATATATATGATAAACAAATATTATGATTAGTTGAGTAAATGTTAATATAACACTTTTATAACACAATAAATTTAAATAGAAATTACCTCAGGCTGATAAAGGACATTTGAATCTTCCTGTATAGAAATCAAACTGGTGCCAGTTCTGGGCATTTCCTGATCACGAATAAATGTTAACAAGTCAAAGTACCAGAGGCGTAGTGTGTAAATTTCGTCTGTACCGCCACCAGACCTTTTTGAGTCCTCAATTTTTTTAACTTCTTTTTTGAACACAGTCCACAAACCTTGAATTTTTTTTTTAACGACATTAATATCAACCTCCTCTGTGGGATAGTGTTTTTTACTATGTCGACCAATTCAAGGTACGCACGCCTTTTGACTACTTTATTACTGTAATCTTTGCTCTTAATTTTCCAGAGGCATGTCAACGCCTGATAGGGATCAATAAATTCCCTTATGAAGGCCTCATTATGTGTGTTCGTCATCTGCCAATAATATAAGAAAAAAATGAATTAAAAAAGTTTTGTTTTTAAATTTATAAAGATGATACGACATGATCACCAAAATCATGTTTTAATAGTAATTTTAAACGTTTTTTCACATAATTTGAAAACACCAATTAACACACTATTCAAACTAAAAAAAAAAAAAAAATAACATTGTTAATTTAAAATGTTACATACCTCAGATATTTCACTGGAAAACCAGGAACAAAATTGCAAAGAAAAAGCGTTTAGAAACGCACCAGCGATGTCACGAATGGGGTTAACAACAAAAATCCTTTAATTGAGAGGCTTTTATACACACAAAGTTAGCGGAATTCTGCCTGGTGTGGATAATTAATCAATTAAATGACATAAATTCGTTAACAACATGTATGCTTGGAGAGAAATAAGGGAGTATACTTGCGATCACATTTGCATATATGGACGAAAAAAAAAAAAAGAAAATCACGGAACACATGATCACACGAAACAAACACAAAATTGTACAACTTAACATAGACTACTAATGCTCGTGTGACAGCAAATGAACGACCTACGTGCAATCTCATAAGATCCTGTATGCAACCTGGGCGTGTCACATCACAAATGCGATTGTACAACTAATTGCAACGTGTAAAGCAGGCTTTAAAGACTAGGGATAGAAGATCAGAATATACAGCTCATTATTAAATCTAGGGCTCGCTCACACCACCGTATAATACGGAAGAGTACTATCCAATGTTTTATTGTTACACTATGGATCAGTTATGATCAGCGTTTTTTTTCTCCTGCCAATTCGGCATCATAAGTAAGTTTCGGCATGCTGCAATTGGCAGCATATCTTGGATCACAACACCCATATAAGTTTGAGTGTGTGTGTGAAACATCAGACTGCAGTCGGATGTCATCAGAGTGCAGTCCGATATATGCTGAGACAGACAATGTAGAAGATGGAGAGATTAATCTTTCCATCTTCTTCGCACCAGTGATCCGATTTTTGCATGCATGACAATTAGAGCACAGTAAAATGACACTTAGCTCACAATTGCAGCAGAGTGTGAGCAGAGAAAAACCGTGATCCACACACCAATTTAAAACCTGAAACTGATGAGGCCAATCAAGGATTATGGCGCCATCACCTTCATTCAAAGAGGGTGAATATTAAATTCGCCCATACCATGTAACACAGGTGAACAGAAGGGTGAGATACCCTATATAAGAGTGTCCCCTCCAATGTTAATACCAGGCCATGCAGGGTTGAGCTCTATATCGAGCCATCGCCGCTATTTTCAAGTGCCATATGTCTCCCCTGATGAACATATGATGAGAAACGCGTCGGGAGGCACTTGGTCTGGACATTAGGGCTAGCCACAACAGGGCCAGCTGTGGACTGCCCTTGTCAGGGCGGGAGCTTTATGTGGAAGAAGGGTCAGCCTAATCCCTAACAGGGTCAGTGACCAAGCCACCCCTCCCGTCTTCCTGACATATGGATCTCAGCAACACAGGAGAACCTTGACCCCTATCGGGATACAAGAATTGGGTGAGATTATTCCATTTATGTGTCTTTAACATTTTTGCAGTATCCATATCATTTTTGTTGATTGAATGACAAAGTGGTTGCTGTAAGTACTATATTCACCAATAGTCACCATCTATTGGATACTGTTATTTTTATTGTGTATGCCTATTAAGGTGTCCCTCAGTTTGTGAATTCACAGCGTGCGATCTATAAGCTATGGAAGCATTTATTTATGCCTAATATTATCATCTATGATAGATTTTTTCTGGGGTATTTGACATAGACCTCCTATATTATTGTAGGTCATATATATCCACCATTTCCCCAGCTATTAACATTGGAGGGGACACTCTTATATAGGGTATCTCACCCTTCTGTTCACCTGTGTTACATGGTATGGGCGAATTTAATATTCACCCTCTTTGAATGAAGGTGATGGCGCCATAATCCTTGATTGGCCTCATCATTTTCAGGTTTTAAATTGGTGTGTGGATCACGGTTTTTCACATATATAAACATTTTTATAGAACCCAATTAAAAGTTAAGTTTTAATGTCACATGTTGCTATAATCACAAAATTATACATGTAAGAGTTCTCTTCTGCTACCTACTGGTGTGGATGGTTTTTGCTATTCCTATAGAGTGTGAGCAGAGTATAATTATCATATAGCATCAGATTATCTCACATTGGATGCTATACACCAGTGTGACCTCGGCTTTAGTGATTAGAAAAGGTTTAATCAAAGTGTGGTGTACTACTGCACCAATGAAGAGCATAGTAAATAGAAGTGGTAGTCTCAGTCTGTGTATAATACACAGATTAAATTCTGGCGCTTCGCCACAACTCTTTCCATTGCCCTGGTGTGGAGGCAAATGGTTTAATATATGGGGTTGATATCAACTGTGCAATGTCAGCTGGTATCAAACCCAAGGTTAGTAATATTCAGGCATCTATGAGATAACCGAGTCAGTAATAACAAAAATAAAGACATGGAGGTAGGGGAACTGGCTGTGGTATTGGCACTTTGTTAGGGTAAGTGTAAAGGGAGTCAGACATGGGGGAAGAGAGCTCAAGATAGTATCTATATTGAAACAACTATGAGCTGAGTTCTGGATAATGCAGTTTTATACTTTTATGTGCCAGAGGCCATGGTCCGCTACATGGAACGCCACTTGCACTTCAGCATAGATAACTGTAGTCATAGCCAGGGAATTTATATGTAATTTATGGTCCACTGAGTCAATACTCTGCACAGTGGCAATGCATGACGCTTAAACACTTCTTCTACATCATCCTCAATAGACATGTTATTGAACCTGTGATGGTGTGATATTGTGGGTCATGTACCATTTTGTGTGGGTTAATGTTTAGGCGTGGTTCACTGTCCATTATTTGTATTGCTTGTGTGTACATTGTATTGTCTGCTGGGCTAAAGCTTCTTGAAGCGCTTCTCTCCCTAGTTATAGGGAAAGAGGCCTGGAATCCACCTAAATATCTGTTTACAAGAGGAATTAGTGATTCAGTGTGGCTGAGCAGGAGAAGAGAGAAGCAGTCTGTTTGGAGAACTTGAAGAGAGAAAGATTAATCCTCTGGGAGAAACTGTGGCTTCTCAGAGAGACCTGGACATTTATCGCTTACCGGACTATATTTGTGTTACTGGACTAATTTTACCCTCTGTTTTGTGGATTATGTTATGGACCGTTTGATTTCCTTGGAATAAATTTTCTTTGGATTCTTCAGCCATCTCTCGCTCTGTTGATTGTGTGATATGGGAGATGGACCCCGTCACAGACCCCACCAGTAACAGGGCATAACATTGTCTTAAATGTCACAGAGGATAACTCCTAGTCAATCACAAAGACAAATTAGTAAGTGACAAAGGCAGAAACATCATGGCAACCAAAAAATAAGCCAAAGAAAAAATGCTCTTTACACAACAAATGGTCTGAATTTGATTGTGAAATATTTTTTTTAAAAGTTCCCCCAGAAGCAAAGTTGTGTTCATTACCAGAATAGTGTGTGGGCACTTTGGGTCGCCATGATTTGCAGCAAATGATTGAGGCACCAGCTAATTTGTGTAATTGAAGCATGATATAATTTACTATTGCATATGTTGCAGCATCTTTATAGCAACTTCAAGTGGGGAACTGATGAATATTATACAGCATACAAATTGGAACTTATTTTGCTTTGAAATCTACCATTGGTAGTTGATGACGGCTTAGTGTCATTTACTATAAAGTCTATGGAAGAAGTACACAATTGTTTTCAGCATCTCACATTTTTAGTATCCTTATTCATGTCCTCCTCATGTTCCTTGAAATTACATTTTGGGGAGAGCATCTAGAATGAATACCCTGGGTAGAATGACCTCCTGTACAGCAATGGGAACAAAGTGTGAAAACGTTTTGCAAAGGGAAATTCTCTCTTTTCCTTGACCCAAATTCGTGGCAGTTGTCAGCATCATCTTCATTTTTACTGAAATTATTGGTGGCATCTGGGTTGAAACCCCTAATTAGGACCCTTTGTGGAGGACCAATCTGCAAAATTGTTGTAAAAAAATTGTTGCGCTTCTATAACTTCCAATATTTTTTGGTCTAGGCATCACCATTAGGGATGATCAAATACCAAAATATTCGACTTCGCGAATATCCGACGAATAGGTCGCCACTATTTGACTACTCACGAATAATCGATACGCAATGTAAGTCTTTGGGAAATCCGAATAATTTCACGTTGGACCTAACAGCGAGCTGTGGTGACTGAGGAAAAGACTGAAATGGATGGGAAAAGGCAGAAACAGTATGGGCACAGCCTGTAGAAGGTGCCTCACTGCATTTCTGGTGTCTTGGAATAAGGTCCTCAGAGGAGCATGCGCCTTTTACGTAGTCGTCAGAACAGCTGTCAAACCAAAGTAAAAGAGGGGAAATTGATAAGAAACAGTTTGTAGCATCTAATCACTTAAATAAAACGTAAAATCAAGCCCAGACCTCAAAAAAACCAGTTTAGCATATGTTCACACGGTTTTTTTTTACATTTTTCTCCCTGTTTTCGATTAGAAAGGGCTCTAACTTATACATTATATTGATGTCTAGAAAAAAACAAAGAGAAAATTGCATGAAAAATACCCTGACTATAAATAAATAAATTGCAAGTGCTTAATAACAGGGTACTTAGTGTATACATTTTTGCAAAAAGGTAAAAAGCTGTTTCACCTCGTCAAGGTGTACCCATCTGAGACAGTCCCTAACCTACTGAAGTTAAAAACATTATCAACACCTGACTTGTGTCATGTCAGAACTCCAATATGGATGGTGGCAAGTGGTCAGCTGTGTCCCAGATTAAATACACAGTGAAGTGAGACGCAATTAGTTGTTCAGTCTCAGTATTAGGAGGGCTGCGCCCCCAACTTGCAAAAAAGCAAGATAACATACAAAAAACACAAAAAACCTGAGCTGAAACAATGTTCAGTAAACATGCAACATTAAGCATGTGAATGGCAGCCTTAAGACTAGAAAAAACCAAAGAGAAAATTGCATGAAAAATACCCTGACTATAAATAAATAAATTGCAAGTGCTTAATAACAGGGTACTTAGTGTATACATTTTTGCAAAAAGGTAAAAAGCTGTCTCACCTCGTCAAGGTGTACCCATCTGAGACAGTCCCTAACCAACTGAAGTTAAAAACATTATCAATACCTGACTTGTGTCATGTCAAACTCCAATATGAATGGTGGCAAGTGGTCAGCTGTGTTGGGGGCGCAGCCCTCCTAATACTGAGACTGAACAACTAATTGCGTCTCACTTCACTGTGTATTTAATCTGGGACACAGCTGACCTAGCAGGGCTTTTTACAGCTACAGTGTGCAGGAGCCATCGCTGGCAGCCTGCCAGAAGCTGGTAACCAAGATAAACATCGGGTATCCAAGCAAAGCGCTTTGGTTAGTAACCCGATGTTTATCTTAGTTACGTGCAGGAAGCCCACACTTCCCGCTCAGCTCACCCCGCCCCCTCCTGCCCGCGGCATGTACACATACATATACACACACGCACACACACACACACACTCTCACACACGCACCCCCCCCCCCCCGCCCGGCTTACCTGCGGTGATGAAGTCCAGCCATCCCGACCTCAGCGCTGTCACTGTCCTCCATGGCCGCCGCTTGTCACATCACCTATCGCTTCCGACCCGAGACTGACACTGGCGGTGACGTCACGGACCTCTCGCGATACTTGATGTGAAGGCGCCGGTCATTGACCTCAGTGACAGGGGCTGTCAGTGTGCTGGAGATCAGCGCAGGTAATGTACCTCACTGACAGCAGCACTTGTCACCCCCCTGCAGTGACCTGGGCTGACCCATTGATGTTAGCTCAGGTCACTGCATTGCTCTCCCAGCCAATGGGGAACATCCTGCTCTTCATTGACTGGGACAGTGTGGATCGTCATGGCAACCCCTTGGATTACAGCAGACCTGGATTTTTTTTTCAATCTAATAAATTGGTTAAAGAGGGAATGTTTTGGGGAGTGTTTTTTCAAATAAAAATGTGTTTGTCGTCTATTTTTTTTTATTACTGACTGGGTTGGTGATGTCGGGTATCTGATAGACGCCTGACCTCACCAACCCCAGGGCTTGATGCCAGGTGACATTACACATCTGGTATTAACCCCATATATTTCCCCGTTTGCCACCGCACCAGGGCGCGGGATGAGCTGGGGCGAAGCACCAGGATTGGCGCATCTAATGGATGCGCCACTTCTGGGGCGGCTGCCGCCTGCTATTTTTAGGCTGGGGAGATTCCAATAACCATGGACCTCCCTAGTCTGAGAATATCAGACCCCAGCTGTCTGCTTTACCTTGGCTGGCGATCCAATTTTGGGGGACCCCTACGTGTTTTTTTTTTAATTATTTATTTAATTTAAAATAACAGCGTGGGGTGCCCTCAGTTTTGGATTACCAGCCAAGGTGAGGTTGCCAGCTGTGGTCTGCAGGCTGCAGCCGTCTGCTTTACCCTAGCTGGCTACAAAACTAGGGGGAACCCTACGTCATTTTTTTTCATTTTTTTGGCTAAATACAAAGCTAAGCACCCCTTAGTGCCACATGAAAGGTACCAAAGGGTGCTCCACTTTTTCTCCACTTTTTCTCCACTTTTTTCTCCACTTTTTCTCCTCTTATGCTCCACTTTTTCTCCACTTTTTCTCCACTTTTTCTCCTCTTATGCTCCACTTTTTCTCCACTTTTTCTCCACTTTTTCTCCTCATATGCTCCACTTTTTCTCCACTTTTTCTCCACTTTTTCTCCTCTTAATCTCCACTTTTTCTCCTCTTATGCTCCACTTTTTCTCCACTTTTTCTCCTCTTAATCTCCACTTTTTCTCCACTTTTTCTCCACTTTTTCTCCACTTTTTCTCCTCTTAATCTCCACTTTTTCTCCTCTTATGCTCCACTTTTTCTCCACTTTTTCTCCTCTTAATCTCCACTTTTTCTCCACTTTTTCTCCACTTTTTCTCCTCTTATGCTCCACTTTTTCTCCACTTTTTCTCCACTTTTTCTCCACTTTTTCTCCTCTTAATCTCCACTTTTTCTCCTCTTATGCTCCACTTTTTCTCCACTTTTTCTCCACTTTTTCTCCTCTTATGCTCCACTTTTTCTCCACTTTTTCTCCTCTTATGCTCCACTTTTTTCCACTTTTTCTCCTCTTATGCTCCACTTTTTCTCCACTTTTTCTCCACTTTTTCTCCTCTTATGCTCCACTTTTTCTCCACTTTTTATCCTCTTAATCTCCACTTTTTCTCCACTTTTTTTCCACTTTTTCTCCACTTTTTTCTCCACTTTTTCTCCTCTTATGCTCCACTTTTTCTCCACTTTTTCTCCACTTTTTCTCCTCTTATGCTCCACTTTTTCTCCACTTTTTCTCCTCTTATGCTCCACTTTTTCTCCACTTTTTCTCCACTTTTTCTCCTCTTATGCTCCACTTTTTCTCCACTTTTTCTCCTCTTAATCTCCACTTTTTCCCCACTTTTTCTCCACTTTTTTTCCACTTTTTTCTCCACTTTTTTCTCCACTTTTTCTCCTCTTATGCTACACTTTTTCTCCACTTTTTCTCCACTTTTTCTCCTCTTATGCTCCCCTTTTTCTCCAATTTTTCTCCTCTTAATCTCCACTTTTTCTCCTCTTATGCTCCACTTTTTCTCCACTTTTTTTCCACTTTTTCTCCACTTTTTTTCTCCACTTTTTTCTCCTCTTATGCTCCACTTTTTCTCCACTTTTTCTCCACTTTTTCTCCTCTTATGCTCCACTTTTTCTCCACTTTTTCTCCTCTTAATCTCCACTTTTTCTCCACTTTTTCTCCACTTTTTCTCCATTTTTTTCTCCACTTTTTCTCCACTTTTTCTCCACTTTTTTCTCCACTTTTTCTCCACTTTTTCTCCACTTTTTCTCCTCTTATGCTCCACTTTTTCTCCACTTTTTCTCGTCTTATGCTCCACTTTTTCTCCACTTTTTCTCCTCTTAATCTCCACTTTTTCTCCACTTTTTCTCCACTTTTTTCTCCACTTTTTCTCCATTTTTTTCTCCACTTTTTCTCCTCTTATGCTCCACTTTTTCTCCACTTTTTCTCCACTTTTTCTCCGTTCTTTTTCTATGGTCGGTCTACCCATTAGCTCTGCCATGCATACTGTAGCTCTACACCTACTGCACATGTTACTTTATGATTGACATCTCTTTCGTACCAGAGCTGTCTAAGCCTACTCTGACCCCATATTTGTCATTACTATATTGTCCTTGTACTGTATTATGACATTTGTATCATGTGTTTCATTTCTTGCTGTGTTGCAATTTTTTTGCTGCATCCCATTTGTACTTCTACATTGTTCGAGTTTATGTTATTGTTCTCTCACTCTTATGTGATACTGATTATTGTCATTTTTCATGATTACATGCAGATAAGTCCAATCTGACGAAGGCTCAGACCGAAACGTCATTTGTAACTTGTTTTGGACAAAAACATATATGCTTATGAAAAATTTTTTTTTCTTAATATGGACCAATAAAGAGTGATTTTGCATTACTATCCATTGTGACTTACTGACTTAGTCTGGGAGATTTAGAGTGCCGAGGTTACTCACTAATTTTATCTATTATTACCTCTGAGCACCTATATACCAGTGAGCAGAGTTTCCTCTACAGTAGTTCTCCTGATTAGGCATGCCCTTACCTCATGAGCAGGGCATTGCAGCTTTGGTAGCAACCATTACGACATGGACTCTGCTGCTGTGGACCCGGGGAGAGTGAGTGCAGATTCATTGCACCCACACTCCTCACATGAAGGGTCCGCACTCCTAGAAAATGGGGGATACGTTCCCTGAGTGTCTCCCCCCCATATTCTAGACGGTCCAGAGTCGTCGTGGGACCCCTTTATTTTTTTTCTTACAATAAATTGGTGAAAGAGGAAATGTTTTGGGGACTGTTTTTTCAAATAAATTTCTTTTGTCGATTTTTTGTTTTTGTTAGTACTGACAGTTTATGATGTTGGGTATCTAATAGACACCATGACATCACAAACTGCTGGGCTTGATCTCAGGTGACTTTACAGCTAGTATCAACCCGATTTATTACCCCGTTTGCCACTGCACCAGGGCACGGGATGAGCTGGGGTGAAGCGCCAGGATTGGCGCATCTAGTGGATGCGCCACGTCTGGGGTGCCTGCGGCCTGGTATTTTTAGGCTGTGAAGGCCCAATAACTATGGACCTTCCCACCCTGAGAATACCAGACCACAGCTGTCCGCTTTACCTTGGCTGGTGATCCAATTTGGGGGGGACCCTACTTTTATTGTGTAATTATTAATATTTATAAAATAATTATAAAAAAGAGCCTGAGGGGACCTCCACATTGGATCCCCAACCACGGTAAAGCTGCCAGCTGTGGTTTTCAGGCTACAGCCGTCTGCTTTACCCTAGCTGGCTATCAAAAATGGGGGGACCCAACGTCATTTTTTTTTTTTAACTATTTTTTAAATAGAAAAAATTAATGGGCTTCCCTGTATTTTGATTGCCAACCAAGGTAACGGCAGGCAGATGGGGGTGGCAACCCATAGCTGTCTGCGTTATCTGCGCTGAGAATCAAAAATACCGCGGAGCGCTACGTCATTTTTTTAAAGATTTATTTTTACAGCACTGTGATGTCCAGCAATCAAAATACAGGGAAGCCCATTTTATTTTTAGTTATTTAAATAAATAATTAAAAAAAATATATATGGGCTCCCGCTGCATTTTTTGTATTGCTAGCTAAGGGTAATCCAAGCAGCTACTGGCTGCTAACCCCCACTGCTTGGTGTTACCTTCACTGGCAATGGAAAATCCAGGGAAGCATTTTTTATTTTTTTTGCCAAAAAACTACAAAAAAAGGACGTGAGCTTCGCCATATTTTTGTATGCTAGCCAGGTATAGCAGGCAGGTGCTGGAAGAGTTGGATACAGCGCCAGAAGATGGCGCTTCTATGAAAATGCCATTTTCTGAGGTGGCTGCAGACTGCAATTCGCAGCAGTGGGGCCCAGAAAGCTCAGGCCAACCTGTGGTGCGGATTCCAATCCCCAGCTGCCTAGTTGTACCTGGCTGGACACAAAAATGGGGCAAAGCCTACGTCATTTGTTTTCTAATTATTTCATGAAATTCATGAAATAATAAAAAAAGGGCTTCCCTTTATTTTTGGTTCCCAGCCGGGTACAAATAGGCAACTGGGGGTTGGGGGCAGCCGTACCTGCCTGCTGTACCTGGCTAGCATAGCCCACATAATTTTTTCAGGGGGCAAAAAACTTCTGCATACAGTCCTGGATGGAGTATGCTGAGCCTTGTAGTTCTGCAGCTGCTGTCTGTCTGTATGGAGAAGAGCAGACAGCAGCTGCAGAACTACAAGGCTCAGCATACTCCATCCAGGACTGTATGCAGAAGTTTTTTGCCCACCAAAAAAATGACGTGGGCTTCGCCATATTTTTGTATGCTAGCCAGGTACAGCTGGCAGCCACGGGCTGCCTCCAACCCCCAGTTGCCTATTTGTACCCGGCTGGGAACCAAAAATATAGGGAAGCCCGTTTTTTTTAATTATTTCACTTATTTCATGAAATAATTAAAAAACAAATGACGTGGGCTTCGCCCCATTTTTGTGTCCAGCCGGGTACAACTAGGCAGCTGGGGATTGGAATCCGCAGCACAGGTTAGCCCGAGGTTTGTGGGCGCCTCTGCTGCGGATTTCAGTCTGCAGCCGTCCCAGAAAATGGCGCTCTCATAGAAGCGCCATCATCTGGCGCTGTATCCAACTCTTCCAACAGCCCTGGAGCCGGGTGGCTTGTTGGGTAATCATGAGTTAATACTGGCTTTGTTTTACCAGCCAGTATTAAGCCAGAGATTCTTAATGTCAGGCACGTTTGACCCGGCCATTAAGAATCTCCAATAAAGGGTTAAAAAAAAGACACCACACAGAGAAAAAATACTTTAATAGAAATAAATACACAGACACATTAGAGACTCCATCTTTATTACCCCCTGTCAGCCCTCCACGATCCTGCTCTTCTGTCTTCTTTCTTTGTAGTGTAGTAGTAGTGACGATTGTAGTGAGGATGAGATTCCCCAGCTCATCACTTGGGGCTGGGGAACCTCCATCCTCACTACAATCATCACTAGTGTAGTAGTAGTGACGATTGTAGTGAGGAAGGATGAGATTCACCAGCTCATCACTTGGGGCTGGGGAACCTCCATCCTCACTACAATGCTCACTACAATCGGGAAGCAGCGTGCAGCCTTCACTCCGTGAGTGATCAGTGCTGGCTGCTAGCGGTAACGCTGACAGACGCGTTACCATAGCAACGGTGCTCTCGGAGCCGCGGTTAGCGGTGACATCACCGCTAACTGCGTTGCTATGGCAACGGTGATCTCCGTTAATGACCGGCTGTGTCAGCCGGTCCCTAACGGAACGGGGAGTCGACCGTGTGCTAGAGCATGTCGCCGGTACACGGCGATACACATATGTGCACCGTGTACCGGAGAGATGCACTCGCAGGTCCTACATGACGTGTCATAGTCATGTGACCAGTCTGTAGCCAATGAGATAATAGCCACGTGACTGGTCACATGGCTATTTTGACGTCACGATAGGTCCTGCATCTCTGCTGGCAGTGCAGGTCACCGGGAGGATTCAGCGATCATCGGATGGAATAGCGGCAGGAGACAGAGTGCAGGAGGGATCGCGAGGACCGGTAAGTGTTATGGCAATGTTTATTAACTGTTTGTGTACATTTATCATGCATTTTTATGTGTTTGTGATTGCCTCCCATTCTAGCCTATACGTTCGAGTTCGGTTCGTCGAACGTTCGACGAACCGAACTCGAACGGGACCCCCGTTCGGCGAACCGGCCTCGAGCCGAACCGGGACCAGTTCGCTCATCTCTAGTCTTAAGGCTGCCATTCACATGCTTAATGTTGCATGTTTACTGAACATTGTTTCAGCTCAGGTTTTTTGTGTTTATTATATTGATGTCTGTCTCGCACCTCCTTTTTTGGGACATATTTTACAGCACTTTAAGGGTATGCGCCCACATTGCGTTCTGGCGTGACAAATAAAAAGCAGCGTTTTGTCACTGCATGTGCGTTTTAAATAGCATCCAAAACGCTGCATTTTGGATGCATTTTGAATGCATTTAGGATGCATTTTTGACAATGCGGTCCCACTCAGCTCTGCTACATCCCCATAGAGCATGGCTGGCTGCAAGACAGAGCCGCACGATCAGAATGAACTCAGATGAACTTCACCCGACTTCATTGTCATCGCGCAGCTCTGTGTGTGCCGCGGCCTGATTTGCAATCACAGGTGAAGGACTCACTGGTGACCGCAAATCCCTTGAGTGGCTGAAGTGAGGCACCCGATCAGCGGTGCCGTCACTCAGGTTACCCGCGGCCACAGCTAGAGTCCTCCACCTGAGAGCAGTGGCCGCGGTTAACTTGAGTGACCTCATCACTGACAGCGCGACTCACTTCAGTTGTTGCGTAGAGCTCACATACAGCAGTCGTGCTTCTGTGGCCGTTCCTGTCAGCTTCCAATGTAGCAGAGATGAAAGCGTTGTGTTACTTCATGTGGATTACGCCGGACCTGCAGGGGTATTTGGGGATTTTAATAAAGTGGTGAAAGAGGGTGGGTTTTTTTGTCTTTTATTCCAAATAAAGGATTTTTTGGGTGTATGTGTTTATTTACTTTCACTTACAGGTTAATCATGGGGGGTGCTTCATAGATGCCTGCCATGATTAACCTAGGACTTAGTGGCAGCTATGAGCTGCCATTAACTCCTTATTACTCCAATTGCCATCGCACCAGGGCAATTTGGGATGAGCCGGGTAGAGTCCCGGGACTGTCGCATCTAATGGATGCGGCAATTCCGGGCGGCTGCTGGCTGATATTTTTAGGCTGGGGGCTTCCCATAACGTGGGGCTCCCTATCCTGAGAATACCAGCCTTCAGCCATGTGGCATTGTCACGGGCGGGGAGGACACCACTGCGCTGCATTCGCTAACGCTCGGGTCCGGCGCTGCTGCGATGGCTTCTCAGTGGCTCGAGCGGTGGGCCGGATCCAGGGACTCGAGCGGTGCTCCTCCCCCGTGAGTGAAAGGGGTGGTTGGTTTGGGGAATTTTAGTCTGTGACGCCACCCACGGGTTGTGGTGAGGTTGGGCACCACCGCTGCTGGTGATGGGGATCCCAGGAGCGATGGTAGGGAGCAGCTGTGATGTCATTTTCCCCCTCCGTGGGTAGGGGTTGGTGGTCCCGGGGCCCGGTGAGGTGACAGGGAGGCAGGGCTGGCAAGGTGCAGGGTCGCCTGGACTGCGCAGCGCGGTGCCAGATGGCACGGTTGTACTCACTCAGCCACAAATGTACGCAAAGTCTCTGGTAAACCAAACGGCTGGATGGACGGGTCCCGCAGCCAGCTGCTGTGGCTTCTCCCGGACGGTTGGTGGTGGCTGCCTTTCCCTGCACCTTTGTGGATGTTCGGTCCCGATGGCTTCCCACTGGTAACCCGCTCCCCAGCGTATATATGTGCCGGAGGAGCCCTTTTGCCCGCAGGCTCTGGCCCTTGGAACTCTAGCTGTGGCGGTAGCTGTATTTCTTTCTTCTGGTCGGACGGTTGCCTTCTATCGAGTCTTGGATGTTAGGAAACCCCTGGGGTTCCGGTCACTAACGGATTTGACCTCTACGGCAACTCCAAGCCTGGTCGGGGTCCGCAGGCCCTGCCGGTGTGTGCTGGCTTCACTTCGCTCACCGGTTCGGTACCGGCGGGCCACCGCCCGACCCCCCTCCTACGGTTCCGCGTTGATTTGCCTCTCCTGCAGACGGCCACCACCGTCTGCCAACCTTGCTCTTAGTGCCCGGGCCACACACCTGGACACGGTCAGTTTACTCCTCCACACTCCTTCACTCCTCTCACTTGCACTTCCCTAACTGATCTGACTTCCTTTTCCCGCCTCCAGGACTGTGAACTCCTCAGTGGGTGGGGCCAACCACCTGGCTCCACCCCACCTGGTGTGGACATCAGCCCCTGGAGGGAGGCAACAAGGATTTTGTGTCTGGCTGATGTGCCTGTCTTGGGGTGGGGGTGTGTGTTGCAGTACCTGTGATGACCTGGCTAGTCCAGGGCGCCACATTATCACCTTTGCTAATATCAAAATTGGGGGTGACCACACGCTGTTTTTTTTTAATCATTTATTTTACTGCACTACATAGACCCGCCCACCAGCGGCTGTGATTGGTTGTATTCAGACGAGCCCTGACAATGAGTGACAGCTGTCACACTGCAACCAATGCAGTGAGGGTGCAGGGAAGGGGGGTGGGGACGCCACGTACTGTACCTGCCCAGCAGGGAGAGTACATAATGTTGCCTGTGCTGCCTGTTGACAAGGCAGGCGCATAAGCTCCTGCACTTGTCGTCATGACATTATAGAAAGCAGCAAAATCACGGTAGGAGTGGTCACATGACCACTCTGAACCAGGGGAGAGGGGCTGACAGCAGGGCAGGTAGGTAGTCACTATCTACTCACCTTCCCCAATGTAGCCCAATAGTGTAACAACAAGAAAAAGTCAAAATAAGCCAGATAACCCCTTTAATAAGGACAGCACATCTTGGGTACTTCCACATTTTCTATATAAAAAAGGTAGATGAAAAGTCACCTTCTCTAACATAACATATCACCTATTTTTATTTATATGTCTTCTATGACTATGACTCATTCTGTCTAACCTTACACAATCCAGATGAGACTTCAGTAAAGGTCTTTGTGCTTCATTTGACATTCAAATTAATACAAACAGTGTGTAAACGCTCTCTAACATTGTGTGAAATCCAGAAAAGCATTCTTTTATTGTTGAAAGAATGTGTTAGTGTTACTGAATTAATTAATTGGTGTGTTTGTGAAAATGCATTATGTAGATGGTTCCTATTAATGGAATGACTAAATCTGAACATTTTCTTTGTGTTATGTCAAACTCACAAAGTTTCCTAAGAATTGTTATGAGTGACCTTTGAAATTTCTTTGTGTCAAAAAGTTGTTTCCACATTACTTAATGGAACTAATAGCAAACTGCACAACACTACCTGGCTATGGAGTGTAATACAAGGAATATTCAAAAAGAGTTTGGAGGGAGCCAATAGTCAACAGCTAGAGATGATCAAATGTATGTTCTGGAATTTAATTCACTTCTAATTTTACAAAAAAACTGAAATTCTCCAAAATTTTGTAATTTGCTCTGTGCTAATTCAACAAAATGACAGCCAACTGCAGATACCTTTTGCTGAAGCCCAGAGATCCAAGCAAAAGTAAAAAATAAATTATAATACTAATACTTAACTCACCTGTCCAGCCACTCCTGTCGTCCCATCCTTAGGTGCCCCTTCTCACACATTCTCTTCAGTCTCTTCAGTCCAGACTAGACCTCCAGCATGATTACACCTCTGTCATCCCAGCATATCATGTCATTATACTGGAAGTTGTGACACAATGGCGCTCTGATGCACATTGCAGTGACATGGCGTGCAGTGATGTCAGCAGGCCAAGACTGGAAACCAAGGCCTGGAGTGAAGCTGCCAAAGAGAATGAACAGTATGCAGGAAAGGGAAAAGTAGAGAACTGGATAGCGGTATGTGGGGACAACGGGTAAGGTGGGTAGTATAATAAGTGAGCAGTAAGTTTAGCATTAACTTTTCTCTATATCCTACATTTATTTGGCTTCTGGAGACAACCCAGGATGTAATAAGGTGCGTTAAATTTGCAATGAATACAAATTGAATTTCCATGTAAAATCTGCATGATTTGCCAAATTCGAAGCAGATCCTCTAATCTCTATTAACTGTATTTTGTAGTTCTACTATCTAAATATACAATTTCCACAGGTTTTTATTGATCTCCTAAAAAATGTTTTTTTAATGAGAAAAAATATATAAATAAATGATATCCTAAAAATGTAACCTATTACTTCTGAACTGTCACATGGTGTTTGGTTCTAAACTCGCCGAGTGTCATGGCGGTATCTGACGCTGTTCACACTGCAGAATCTGATACTCCATACTATGCCTTCTCTGGTGCTTCTTAGTTGCACAGACAGGCTCGGGCATTGATCAGCTGTGGAGGAATTAATCTCTGCTTGCCTGCTGGTTACCTGTTGGATCACATGTTGTGGGAGAATTATCACAGTTACTCCCCTTTTTTAAGATGTGGAGCCTGTCTTTTCATGATAACTATAGCTTTGACTAAACTGGTCCGTTTCATATTGTGCTCCTTTTCTTGCTGATTTATTGCTTGCTGCATGGTGTGCTGTGGAAATCCTCCTGTTGTCTGGTTATTTCTGCCCTGCTCTTTATTTCCTCCTTATCACATATTGTCTTATATCTTTGTGTGTGCTAGTAGTGTGATTTTTTTTTGTTTCCCAGTTTGTCTTTATCTGTGGGTTCAACTACTTAGATTAGGGCTGGCCAGGAACAGGGCATGGAAGGCAGCCCAGATATTTTCACCATTAGTAGTATCTCTGGAATTAGGTGCAGCTAGGGCCCCCTAGGCAAAGGGTTAGGCTAGGTGCCCTGGTTCCAGGTTATCCCCTCACACCCCATGACATGAACACAGTTTTGACCTTCCTAGTAAAACATTTTACCAATTTGACTTTTTCCAAATCTAGTGATTTTGAGAATTTTTTGTGGCAGTTTGTGCTTAATGATAATGAAAAATTTAGGTTTGGCAAAAATGTTGAAAAATTATCAATTTTCAGACCTTGAATTTTTATAGCAGATACCACACAAAATACCTAATAAAATAAGATTTCCTAATGGTTTACATTATGTAGGCTTCATTTTTCAAATGTTTTATTTTTTGAGGATTTTTAAAGCATTCCACTGATTTATTTTTTCAACAAAATGTAAATAATCTATTATTTAGCAGACCTATTTAAAATTGAATTGACTTTGAGAGGCCCATATGTCAGAAAACCACCAAAAGCAACACCATTTGAAAGAATGTACCCCTTGAAGTATTCAAGATCACATTCACAAAATTCGCTAACCTTTCCTTTCAGGTGCATCACAGAAATTAATGAAAAGTGGAATGAAAATTTGAAAGATTGCATTCTTTCAAATAAAATGTGTTTTTAGTCCTATTTTTTTTTCAATTTTCACAAGGGCTAATGAGAGAAAATCTTCTCAAAAAATGTTACGCAATGCCTTCTGAACCCAGCGATATCCCACATGTCATTAGAGTATTCTGGTTGGACACATGGAATAATACAGAAGCTTTTTGACTTTTGGACCACAAATTTGACAGACCACAGACACCATTTCAAATTTCCAGAGCCCTAGGGAAGCTAAAACAGCATTATCTTCCTATGAATCACGCATTTTGGAAACAACACCCCTCAAAGAATGTATCTATGCATGTAGTGGTCATTTTGATCACCCACTCGAAAGTTAATAATATTGGGATGCTAAACTGAAATATTAAACTGTTGATTTTGCCAGAAAATTTTCATTTTCACAACTGTTATTTGGAGAAAATAGACCTCAAAGTTGGTTACACAATTTCTCCTAAATGGGACAATATCCCATATGTGGTCAGTATCTACTGTTTGGGCACAATTCATGTGATGCAAAGGAATGTGTGCTATTTCACTTTTAGAGCATTCTACTGACTGGAGTAACAAAACTGCAGAGATTTCCCAGAAATTATGTAGAAACGACATCTATCGAGGAATTAATCTAGGGGTCTTTTGAGAATTATGAATACTCAGGTGCTTCACAGAATTTTATAATGCTGAGACATGGACACAAAAAAAAGGTTTTCTAATTATGCTTTAACCCAGACCAAATTTTATAAAAAGAAAAAAATATTTTTATATGGAAAAATCATTGCCACAATTTGTAAAACAATTTCTCTTGAATATGGAAATACCAAATACAGGTGCATCTCCATAAATTAGAATATCATCAAAAAGTTAATTTATTTCAGTAATTCAATACAAAAAGCGAAACACATTATATTATATAGAATAATTACAGAGTGATCTATTTCAAGTTTATTTCTGTTAATGTTGATGATTTTTGGCTTACAGCCAATGAAAACCTAAAAGTCATTATCTCAGAAAATTAGAATAATTTAGCAAAAAACACCTGCAAAGACTTCCTAAGCATTTAAAATGGCCCCTTAGTCTAAGTACAAAGGCTACACAATCATGGGGAAGACTGCTGACTTGACAGATGTCCAGAAGGCAGTCACTGACACACTCCACAAGGAGGGTACGCCACAAAAGGTCATTGCTAAAGAAGCTGGCTGTTCACAGAGTGCTGTATTCAAGCATATTAATGGAGAGTTGAGTGGAAGGAAAAAGTGTGGCAAAAAAAAAGGTGCACAAGCAACCGGGATAACTGCAGCCTTGATAAGATTGTTAAGAAAAGGCCATTAAAAAATTTGGGGGAGATTTACAAGGAGTGGACTGCTGCTGGAGTCAGTGATTTAAGAACCACCACACACAGACATATCCAGTACATGGGCTACAACTGTTGCATTGCTTGTGTCAAGCCACTCATGACCAATAGACAACGCCAGAAGCGTCTTACCTGGGCCAAGGAGAAAAAGAATTGGACTGTTGCTCAGTGGTCCAAGGTGTTGTTTTCAGATGAAAGTAAATTTTGCATTTGCTTCAGGAACCACAGAGTACTGCACCTCACCAGAGGGGAAGTATTCATCTCGGATAGGGAGGAGTTCATCACGGGTAAGCCACCAACAACACACTCAACCAACACATAACACGGGAACTCTTCCACTGGGACTGGGCTAGGGTAGGTGCTGGGGTGGCCATCATGAGGTATGGGACCTCTTACCCACTAGTTCAGGAACCTGGGAGGCAGGGCACCAACAGGGAAGTTAGGAGTCACCACACACAATAGGCAGTCTGTTCTGGGTGCAGTAAGAGCCAGGTCGCACTCAGGAGGAGATAAGCAAAGACACGGACAGTTTGGGACCTGTGGTCTGAAGCTGGAGGCTTGACCCGGGTTCTTAGGAAAGAAGGGGGGTCCCAGGGTTTGTGGGGAGTGCAGAAGGCACCTGTGACCCGTTCCACGGCCCAGGAGCTGGGGTGCAGGGAAATGATGAGAGGAGACGCACAGAAGGAAACACCGGCTTTGACTTCTGAAGTATCCGGGATTGGCTGAAGCCCATCACAGCGTAGTTTGGTGCTCCAACGGTGATGTGCTTCCAGTGGGTAATGATCTTGAACTGCAGCCTCTGTGTCGTCTCATTACTGCCGGTGCTCCCAACTGCTCGCCCCATCGCCATAGGTGACTACTACCACCACCATCATCCTTCCTGGGGCCGAGCTCTGCCTGTAGAGAGCTGTGACACGCGAGCTGTGTTACCATCTGCCCCAGAAGAGAGAAGTCCCACAGCAGCGGCTAATAATTGTCCGCACACCACAGGTGGTGTCACGAACAACTACCCCCATCATCTCCATCCCCACCTTTATTGACACCGCCGGGGTCACGGAACCGGGCAAGGCCACCATGGCGACCCAGGAGAAGCACCGCGGCCTGGTGACAGGTAACCCACAAGACCCAGTGGACGCGTCACCAGAGTCTGGTGGAAGAGTGCAGAGGCACACAATCCAAGCTGCTTGAGATATAGTGTGAAGTGTCCACAATCCGTGATGGTTTGGGGACCCATGTCATCTGCTGGTGTAGGTCCATTGTGTTTTATCAAGTCCAAAGTCAGCGCAGCCATCTACCAGGAAATTTTAGAGCACTTCATGCTTCCCTCTGCCGACAAGATTTTTTGAGATGGAAATTTAATTTTCCAGCAGGACTTGGCACCTGTCCACACTGCCAAAATTACCAATACCTGGTTTAATAACTACAGTATCACTGTGCTTGATTGCCCAGCAAACTTGCCAGACCTAAACCCCATGAAGAATGTATGGGGTATTGTCAAGAGGAAGATGAGAGATACAAAACCCAACAATGTATACGAGCTGAAGGCGGCTATCAAAGCAACCTGGGCTTGCATAACACCTCAGCAGTGCCACAGGCTGATCGCCTCCATGCCACGCCGCATTAAAACAGTAACTCATGCAAAAAGAGCCCCGACCAAGTATTGAATGCACTTACTGTACATACTTTTCAGTAGGCCAACATTACTGAGTTTAAAATCAGTTTTTCATTTGGTCTTATATAATATTCTAATTTTCTGAGATAATGACTTTTGGGTTTTCATTGGCTGTAAGCCATAATCATCGACCTTAACAGAAATAAACACTTGAAATTGATCACTTTGTTTATAATGACTCAATATAATACAGTATATGCATTCCCCTTTTTGTATTGAATTACTGAAATAAATTAACTTTTTGATGATATTCTAATTTATTGAGATGCACATGTATGAGGTAGGAAATATTGTCTTTGCACAGGACAAGGGTTGGAGGGAAAACACAATTTGGCTTTTAGAGCACAAATTTGGCAGGAATATTTTGTAGATGCCAATCGCAGAACATGAGAAATCCCACAAAATGACCCCATTGTAAAAATTACACCCATCAGGGATTTTTTAAGGGTCTAATGAGCATTTTACCCCACAGATATGCCATCGCTTTCCTTATCATTGGGCTCTGTGAAAATTAAAATTTACATTTACTGTAGTAAGTACATTTATTTCAAAATGTTTCATTTCTGTCATGACTAATAAGAAAAAAGTACACTTAAAGGTATTGTGCCCTTCTCCTTAGTGTGGCAAGACCCTACATATGGTCACACTATTTCGGCACACATAATGGCTCAAAAGAGAGAGAGTGCCACTCGACTTTTGGGAAGTATATTTTCCTTGAGTAGTTTGTGGGTGCCATTTACAGAGCTCTTTAAAGCAACAAAGTGACAAAGTGTTATGAACATAAATCACTCACACCAAACGGGTAAAGGAAAAAGGGGAAAGCACGGCCACACTTAGCAGTTCCTTGTAGAGACTAGAAGACCCTAACCACACAACTAATAGCACCACTCAGTAGCGTAACTAGAGTTTGATGGGCCCTGGTGCAAAATTTGGACCGGGACCCCCCCTCCACGTACACCGACACTTAGGGTACGAGATAATGACACTGACACTCGGGGTACAGGATAATGATGCTGACACTTGGCTTTTAGCCTCCGCACCCAGGTTTCCCATGATCTGCAATCCCTCTATCAGCACACAGCTTTCCCATGTTCTGATTTGCATCTTGTCCTTGGCACCCAGCTTCCCCATGCTCTTCTATACATCTTTCCCTCAGCACCCAGCTTTCCTATATCAGAGCATGGGAAAGCTGGGTGCTGAGAGATGTACAGCAGAGCATGGGAAAGCTGGGTGCACTGCTGAGGGAAAGAGCCTTTTTCCCCTCAGCACAAAACATTCCCATCCCATGCTTGTATCTTTGTCCCCCCTCGTATATACAGTTAGGTCCAGAAATATTTGGACAGTGACACAAGTTTTGTTATTTTAGCTGTTTACAAAAACATGTTCAGAAATACAATTATATATATAATATGGGCTGAAAGTGCACACTCCCAGCTGCAATATGAGAGTTTTCACATCCAAATCGGAGAAAGGGTTTAGAAATCATAGCTCTGTAATGCATAGCCTCCTCTTTTTCAAGGGACCAAAAGTAATTGGACAAGGGACTCTAGGTGCTGCAATTAACTCTGAAGGCGTCTCCCTCGTTAACCTGTAATCAATGAAGTAGTTAAATGGTCTCGGGTTGATTACAGGTGTGTGGTTTTGCATTTGGAAGCTGTTGCTGTGACCAGACAACATGCGGTCTAAGGAACTCTCAATTGAGGTGAAGCAGAACATCCTGAGGCTGAAAAAAAAGAAAAAATCCATCAGAGAGATAGCAGACATGCTTGGAGAAGCAAAATCAACAGTCGGGCACATTCTGAGAAAAAAGGAATTGACTGGTGAGCTTGGGAACTCAAAAAGGCCTGGGCGTCCACGGATGACAACAGTGGTGGATGATCGCCGCATACTTTCTTTGGTGAAGAAGAACCCGTTCACAACATCAACTGAAGTCCAGAACACTCTCAGTGAAGTAGGTGTATCTGTCTCTAAGTCAACAGTAAAGAGAAGACTCCATGAAAGTAAATACAAAGGGTTCACATCTAGATGCAAACCATTCATCAATTCCAAAAATAGACAGGCCAGAGTTAAATTTGCTGAAAAACACCTCATGAAGCTAGCTCAGTTCTGGAAATGTATTCTATGGACAGATGAGACAAAGATCAACCTGTACCAGAATGATGGGAAGAAAAAAGTTTGGAGAAGAAAGGGAACGGCACATGATCCAAGGCACACCACATCCTCTGTAAAACATGGTGGAGGCAACGTGATGGCATGGGCATGCATGGCTTTCAATGGCACTGGGTCACTTGTGTTTATTGATGACATAACAGCAGACAAGAGTAGCCGGATGAATTCTGAAGTGTACCGGGATATACTTTCAGCCCAGATTCAGCCAAATGCCGCAAAGTTGATCGGACGGCGCTTCATAGTACAGATGGACAATGACCCCAAGCATACAGCCAAAGCTACCCAGGAATTCATGAGTGCTAAAAAGTGGAACATTCTGCAATGCCAGATCACCAGATCTTAACCCAATTGAGCATGCATTTCACTTGCTCAAATACAGACTTAAGATGGAAAGACCCACAAACAAGCAAAACCTGAAGGCTGCCGCTGTAAAGGCCTGGCAAAGCATTAAGAAGGAGGAAACCCAGCGTTTGGTGATGTCCATGGGTTCCAGACTTAAGGCAGTGATTGCCTCCAAAGGATTCGCAACAAAATATTGAAAATAAAAATATTTTGTTTGGGTTTGGTTTATTTGTCCAATTACTTTTGACCTCCTAAAATGTGGAGTGTTTGTAAAGAAATGTGTACAATTCCTACAATTTCTATCAGATATTTTTGTTCAAACCTTCAAATTAAACGTTACAATCTGCACTTGAATTCTGTTGTAGAGGTTTCATTTCAAATCCAATGTGGTGGCATGCAGAGCCCAACTCGCGAAAATTGTGTCACTGTCCAAATATTTCTGGACCTAACTGTAGTTCTACAAATACTTTAATGGCCCCCACATAGCCTTCCATATAGTATAAAGGGTCCCACATAACCCTTCACATATTAGAATGCACCTCCATAGTCCTCCATGTATTATAATGCATTTCCCGTAGTCCTCCATGTATTATAATTCACCCCACAGTCCTCCATATATTACACTGCACCACAGTCCTCCATGTTTTATAACGCACCCCCATAGTCCTCCATGTATAAAGTAGCCTCCCTCCATATATTATTATGTAGCCCCCATAGTACTATATGTATTACAATGCAGCCCCATAAACCTTCATATTGTATTATGCAGCCCCATACTCCTCCATGTATAATGCACCCATATAGTCCATGTATAAGGTGTCCTTTATGTTTATTATGCAGCCCCATAGACCTCCATGTATAATGCATCCCCATAGACCTCCATGGATAATGCAGCCCCTTAGATCTCCATGTATAATGCAGCCCCATAGCCCTCCATGCATCATGCAGACAGATCCCCTCCAGGGCCTCCATGTGTCATGCAGCTAGCCCCCCCAGGGCCTCCATGTGTCATGCAGCCAGCCCCCCCAGGGCCTCCATGTGTCATGCAGCCAGGTCTCCCAGGGCCTCCATGTATCATTCAGCCAGCCCCCCAGTGCCTCCATGTGTCCTGCAGCCAGCCCCCCAGGGCATCCATGTGTCATGCAGCCCCCCCCAGGGCCTCCATGTGTCATGCAGCCCCCCCAGGGCATCCATGTGTCATGCAGCCAGGCCCCCCAAGGACTCCATGTGTCCTCCAGCCAGGCCCCCCCAAGGAGTCCATGTATACTGCAGCCAGGCCCCCCCCAAGGACTCCACATATCCTGCAGCAAGCCCCCCCAAGGACTCCATGTGTCCTGCAGCAAGCCCCCCCAAGGACTCCATGTGTCCTGCAGCCATGCCCCCCAAAGGACTCCATGTGTCCTGCAGTCAGGCCCCCCAAAGGACTCCATGTGTCCTGCAGCCAGCCTCCCCGTGTACTCACTGATTTATAAAAAAAAAAATAAAAAAAGAAGTACTCACCTCTCAGCTCTGTCCTCACCTCTACTTGTTTCAGCGCTGCTTGTCCTCACTTCTGTTCTTGTTCCCCCGTGGCTCCGGTCGGCGTCCTACCGTCCTGCGCTCTGTGCACTCAGCACAGCAGTCACACAGGAGTGACGTCACCGAGCAGGCACGAGGGAAGACTGATGATGCATAGAGTGGCTCTATGCAATATCCAGCAGAGCGCGGTGACGGGAGCACGGTGACACCGCTGCTGACACCAGGCAGGGGGGCCTGGTGTTAGCGGTGGCAACCGGGTCATATAGCAGCCACCGCGCCACGTGGTCTGCGGCAGAACAGCGCAGCTCCTCTCTCACAGAAAGGAGCTTGCTGCTGATCTGCCGGCTGGCCGCGGACCCCTAACCGCCCGGGCCCGGTCGCAATGGCGACCGCGGTAGTTACGCCCCTGGCACCACTTTAACGTAACTCCCTAAAAAGCCTTGTAGGGGCTTTTTTGCCTCTTGAAAGTCCAAATACTATTATGATACCCAGCACAAATAAAGCATATGGCTACAGGCTGCAACCCCCAGCCATGCACTTATCTTGGTTGTGTATCAAAATAAGGAACTTCATGCTACTTTTTTAATTATTTATTTTCTTTATTTATTTATTTAAATAAATAATTTAAAAAAACGGCAAGCTGTCCCCCCAATTTTGATAACATGCCATGATAAAACCTGTCAGTTAGGGGTTGGCATTATCAGGCTGGGGAGATCCATGCTTATTGCCCCCCAGACTAAAAATAGTAGCCTACAGCCGCCCAGAATTGTTGCACACATTAGATGCGACAATCCCAGAAGGTTACCCTGCTCTTCCAGATTGCCCTGGTACAGTGGCCATAAGGGTATTAAGTGGTTAATAACAGCCCATAGCTGCCGCTATGGCTTAGAAAAGTAATGGGAGGCATCTATGATACCTCCAGCACTAATCTGAAAGTGAAAATTAATAAAAAAAAACACCTATAAAATCCTTTATTTGAAATAAAATGCAAAAAACACCCTCTTTTACCAATGTACTAACCTCCAAAACACCCAGGTCCTATGTAATCCACACGAGGTCCCACGATGATCTTAGCTCTGCTAAATCTGAAGTGACAGGGCCGGCCATAGATATGACCGCCCGCTGTGAGCTCCAAGCAGAGACTGAGCCATGAGGTGATGTCACTCAGTTTATTTGCGGTCACAGCTGGAGATTCCCATGGTCCTCCACCTGTGATCACAGGTAACCTGACCTCAGGTGACCTTAGTAAACTCAGTGACCTCAGTGACATAAAATCTGCATCTGATAGTAAAATATCGCATCAAAACTTCATAGTGTTTTGATGCATTTTTTTTTTGCCAGGAGATGGAGTGTTGGTGCAGGATTTTTTTGTATAAATTTCAGCACCATATCTACATCTCTTGGCAAAAAACCCCCGCATTTTTCTGCCAAGAGATGCAGGTTTTATTGAAATTAATGAGTTCACCTGGGGTGAGGTCACTGAGTTCAATGAGGTCACCTGAGGTCAGTTTATCTGTGGTCACAGGTTTTTTGGCTGTGGGGCAATAAGCATGGGTTTCCATAGCTTGAGAATGCCATTTCCCAGCTGTCAGCTTTATCATGGCTCGGTATCATATTATGGGGGGCCTTATGCCAAATTATTTATTTATTTATTTATTTTTCCACTATAGGGACACAGACAGTGTGTGTAATTCCAACCAATCACAGACGCTGTCACAAGGGGTGGGGGCACGGCCTGACTGCAACCAATAACAGACGTTGGGGCTACTGGTGGGTGGGGAAAGTAGTTAATATATACAGTATGAGGGTAATGAGCGGCCCCGGAAGTCACTATGGAGACTTGGTAAGAATGACAGTCCTGCTCTAATTCCCCTAGCCCTTTATGCCACCATTTTAAAGCACAATGTTTGGGTCCCCATAGACTTGTATGGGGATTACCAAACAAATTTTCAACCAACATCAATTTAATAACCAGAAGGAGAAATTTCTGTGGTCAATCAGATTGAAAGATAGTACCACCACCCCATGATTATAATAAATGGATATACAACTGATTCAAGGATTGATATACCACCAATTCACACACAAACGAATCAGAGAGCAAGTTAATAAAAGGTAAATCTTTATTGAAACCAAAGTAAAATAAAGAACAAGGGGTGTAATTACAAGACAGTGCACAAGGTGGCGTACCTGAGCGGTCAAGGAAAAATCATAGTGTCTGATTGATAAACAATAAAGCTCAATACAGCCTCAGGGAAAAGCCCAACACACAGGAATAAGTCAAAGTATACAACCCCGTGGTGGGTGGTAAAGCCCAGAGTGACTGTATATAAAGAGAAATATAAGACCGGAGATCACTTTACTCACCGCTGAGATGACGCCAGGTCCCGCCTACGCACGTTTCGGCGCTAGCCTTCGTCAGGGGGGCGTGGCGTCATATCGGCAGAATGAGAACATAAATACAGTGCCCCAACCAATCGTAACATCTCATATGGCGCATGCACATTGTACACACCAATGCAGCGCACAGACGGGGAAGCGCGTCATCACTATGGAGGGCACAAGAATTGACTCCCAACAGTCACCGCCCCACGTGATTACCTCACGTGACGCGTGTGACGTAAACAAGTCCGCCCTAACTCTCGTAGTGTTATAGATACGCCCACAGTCTGAGCACCACACGGGGACAGCGCATGCGCACTGGTCCGAGAGGAGGGGAACACTGATCTGCAAAAGTGACAAACCTTTTTAATGTGACAAAAAGTGAGGTAAATGAATAACGTTTACACTGGTGCATAATAAACACATAGAAAATAGTTATTAATATAAAAATGTCAAAATAACGGCAAAAAAACATACAAATCTCCAGAGAGTTTTTACATATTAATAGTCAGTCAATATATAAGCAATTGTAAATACATACATATACTTGTGCATGCATAATATATAATATTCATAACCAGGAAAAAAGAAAAAAGTATCTATCCAAGAGAGTTGTTTGTTTTAATGTTTTGTTTATTGAAGCAAAAGAAAAATAAAAATACACAAACAATAGAAATCACAGATTTGACTAATACGATCACATTTGCATCAGACGCTTTCCATTTCAATTTCATAGCTCAGATTACGTATGTGCTGTCCGAGCCATCAAAATAATAGACTTAACTATCTAGTATTAGGAAAGCCCTAATTAACTTAGTATTCTGGTTTCTGTTTTAATATGCAACAATTTTTAACAACAAGTATCCTAGATACTAGACGTAAGGGGGGATCCAGAATCTAGGAGAGCGAACTTCGTCGCATGAAATTCAGTTACAGGATTAGAGTTAGAGGGTTCAAGAGACGAAAGGGAAGGGGAAAGAAATAGAAAGGAGAGAAGAAAGGAGAAGATTTTGGTCTTGGATCCATTCAGTTCGTGGCAAGAATGTTTAGACAACTGTCATTCATCACAATGGTGAGGGGAAGGGTAACTTACAGTCCCCTATACTACCGTCTGCGAAGTTACTATTGAAAATTGCGGTTTAGAGACTTATAGGCCTGCCAAGCCGTCCAGACCTGAAGGAAAGAGAGCATATTTTGACGCGAAAGGGCTGAGAGTTCTTCAACGTGATACAATTGATCAATCTTCAGCAAAAGCTGAGTGAGAGTAGGAATTTTCGTTGTGCGCCACAATTGGGCTATGAGAAGTTTACACGCTGAGCCTACAAATGACGCCAATTTTGAAGTAGCTTTGTCTTTAGGCCACATTGGGAAGTTCAGAAGCATTTGTCCCGGTTCCAGAACCCCCTGCTTGCCTGTGAGATCATATATTAACTTTGATGCCATCCTCCAGAAAGTCTGGACTATCGGACAAGACCACCAAACATGTAAATATGTTCCCTTGTCTCTCTCGCATCGCCAGCATTGATCTGAGTTGGAAGAGCTCCATGTACTAGACGAGGTGGGGACAATGTACCATCTCGCAATCACTTTAAACGAGTTCTCTTGAACTCTCACACAACACGACGGGCCATGTGAGGCATTATAAATCTGGCTCGTTTGTAAATCAGTAAATATAGTGCTCAGATCCCTTTCCCATCTTAGTATATATGCTCTCTTTACCACCAAATTTTTTGTAAGCAGGGTCTGGTACAGGTTAGAAAGAATTTTCCTGGGAGTCCGGGTTTGCATGCAAAACGATTCAAAAGTAGTTAAAGGTCTGTCAAGATGAGTGTGAGGTAGTAATGGATGAATCACATATTTTAACTTTGTATGATGAAGAAATGTGAGCTTAGAGAGGCCTGGGTTCATACCCATCTCCTGGTCAGAAATCAAAGAGCCGTCCACCAAGAGATCAGCTATCGGAACATTCACATTGGTCAGAAATGTGGATTTCGTGGACGCGGCTTGGTTTACATCAGCATCTAATATATCGGAAACTTGGGTTAAAGGGGAGAGGGGCGGGGCCAGTATCTCTCTGTTTTCCTTCCATTTGTGCAATAGAATTCTCGTAAGCTCATTTGTGACGGATCTTTTATCCCTCTGGTTAGCAGGGGAAAGTAGCATAGCTCGTAGAGGAGTAGGGGCTAGGTATTCTTCTATGGATATCCACAATTTAGTCGGTGGGCGTCTGATCCAGTCTACCATTCTAGACAGGACGGCGGCTTGGTAGTATACAGATATGTTGGGTAGCCCCATGCCCCCCCTGTCCCTTGGGAGGTTCAATGTTTGAAAGTTGATTCTCGGTTTATGTTTGTCCCAGACGTAGTTGGAAATTAAAGAGTTACATTGAGAGAGAAAAGCTGCGGGGATTGGAATGAGTAGCATTTGAAAAAGGTAAATAAACTTTGGAAGTATAATGCTTTTAATTATATTTTTCCGACCCATCCACGAAAGGAAGGGGGCCTTCCACGAGGCTATTTGTGTGGTAAGTTTAGGAAGAAGGGGCTTGTAGTTTAGATCAAATAGGGACTTGAAGGTTTTCCCTATCTTAATGCCTAAGTATGTTATATGACTATTTGGCCACCGAAAAGGGAACATGTTTTGGAGAGATTTAGTGACTTTACTGGCGACATTAATGCTTAATGCTTCTGATTTGGATAGGTTTATTTTGAAGTTGGACCATCGGCTATATTCCTCTAATAATTTCATAAAGGCAGGGAAGCCCCTCTCTGGCTTGGACATTACCACCAACAAGTCATCGGCAAAGGCGGCGGACTTGTGGTGAACTCCCTGCAGATTAAACCCCTCAATGTCCCGATCCTGTTGAATGGAGGTTAGCAATGGCTCCATGACCAAAACAAAGAGTAGGGGGGATAAGGGGCAACCCTGCCTTGTGCCATTTTTAATGTCAAAAGGGTTGGTGAGAGTATTATTTATTTTAATCCTGGCTGTGGGGGCTGTGTACATCTGTAGGATTGCGTGCGTGGTATCTGGAGGAAAGTGGAAGGCCTCCAGCGTCTCCCGCAAGAAGGTCCAGTCCACCCTATCAAATGCCTTCTCGGCGTGCGTTCCCAGCAGGACTAGAGGCAGCTTATGTGTCCTGGCGAATTGCATTAGGTTTATTACTCTTAGTGTGTTATCCTTCCCCTCTCTACCTCTGACAAAACCTGATTGTTCTGGGGAGATAAGATCTGGAAGGATATCTGCCACTCGATTGGCAATTAAACTAGCATATATCTTTAGGTCTACATTCAAGAGTGAGATGGGCCTATAGTTTCCACAACACTCTGGATCTTTCCCGTCTTTGTGTATTAATGATATATGTGCCTCTAGTGCCTGCTTGGGTATAGGGTCGCCATGTAGAAGGGCGTTGGATGAAGCTAATAGATGATCCCCCAGAATATCAAAGAATTTCTTATAATAGATAATGGGGAGGCCATCTGGACCTGGAGCCTTCCCCACGGGGCTCCTGGACAGTATAGACTGAACCTCAGCCCGGGAGAACGGTTTTTCTAATGATGCCTGCTGTGTTTTAGAAAGTTTCGGAAGATTCAATTTAGTTAAGTAGTTTTGTATATCACATTTCCTCTTGTCTCTCTCCAATGCCGACTCTTCTGTTCGAATTTGATATAAATTTTTGTAAAAACGAAGAAATTCATTCGAGATTTGAGAATAGTCTTGCGTACGGTGCCCCTGTGAGGTTTTAATTGCATGTATGAACGTGCGAGCCTGTCTTTTTTTTATCATGGACATCATAAGCTTGGAAGCCTTATCCCCGTGGAGGAACACACGATTCCTCCAGCTGAGATAAAACTTTGCCGATTGCTTAATAAGTATATCCCTGAGTTCCACACGCTTCGCAGTCAATTGTTCTAATATCTGTTGGGAGAGGGATTTCTTATGCTGGGCCTCCAGTGTGGCTATCTCAGCATACAGAGTCTGCAAGAACAATTTCCTCTGCTTGTTGAGATGTGAGGAGATGGAAATCAGTTCTCCCCTAATGACCGACTTATGCGCTTCCCACAGCATTGGGGCCGCAATATCTGGTGTCTTGTTCTCTGCAAAATAATTACGGAGACATTCAGATATGCGTTTCTTATTTTCTTCCGAGGAGAGAATTGATTCATTCAATCTCCACGTACGATGTAGCCAGTACGGCCTCAGGAGTGAGAAACTAACTGAAACATAAGCATGGTCAGAGTAGGGTATAGAATGGATCTCTGAGTCATTGACATTGGGTAGCAAATGCCTAGGTAGAAAAATGTAGTCTAGTCTGGGATATGACTTGTGGGGATTTGAGAAGAATGTAAAGTCTTTGGTTGTGGGGTGCTGATAGCGCCAGATATCAATCAAAGAGAGGGAATGAAGAGAGCATTTAATCCGAGATAGGTCCTTTAAAGAGAGGTGACTCTTTTTTGCAGTGGAATCCAGCTTGGGCTCCATAGCCACATTAAAGTCACCGCACAATATTGGAGTACCTTCTGAAAAAATGCGGAATTTTTTGAGCGTGGACATCAACCATCGAATCTGTTTGACATTTGGGGCATATACATTCCCTAGGGTTACCATAGAGCCGGCCAACATACCCTTGACGAAAATAAATCGGCCCTCTGGGTCAGTAGCTACATCTTGAGCCAGGAAGGGTATATCTTTAGCAAGGGCTATGGAAACCCCTCTAGATCCCCTACGTGGGGAGGGGGCATGGAACCAATTGTTGTAGTGTGCTTTGTCAAAGCTTGGGATTTTGCCGCCACGGAAATGTGTTTCTTGGAAGAATATCATGTCTGCGTGTCTCTTTTTCAGGCTATGCAAAGTCTGTGACCTTTGTACGGGGGAATTTAATCCATGTGCATTAAGGCTTATTGCCGTAAATACCTTATGATGTGATGACATGATGATACAAACGGGAGGACAATCTGTTCTTTTCCCATTGAGATGAATGGACCAGACCTAAGACCAGAGGGAGAGTAGAAAAGATGGAGAGACTAGGGAGTAGAGAGAGGTTCAAAAGAGAGCAGGGTATTAGTATCAACATATGCAACTATGTGAAATTCAAACAAAAAAGAATGTGCATCAAGAGGGAGCAAAAAGTGCAAAACCCCTGTAATAACTTCATGTTTTAAGCTAGCATAAACAGTTATATACTTCAATAGGCCCAATCAAAGACCCCTTCAGGGGGGCTCGCCTTCAGAGTTCATCTGGAGTTTCTTCGCCGCTTTACGCCTGGATCTGTGGGTCTTTGGGGTGAGCCTATGCCATGGTGCCGGATCCGGAAGCATTTGTAATGTAGATGCCGAACGATGAATTTCCAGCTCCGGGTATTTCTCCAATGTGATCCCCAAATCTTCACAGATCCGTCTTATCTCCGCAGAAGTTTTGGCTTGATAGTGTTTTCCATTAGCAGTTATAGCGATGCCGAATGGGAATAACCAGTGGTACGGAAACTGGCGTTGGCGTAACACTGTTGTGAAGGGTTGTAGCAATCTTCTTTTGGTCAGGGTGGTGGAAGCAAGGTCCTGAAAAATCAGAATTTTAGAGCCTTCATGACTTATAGACTCCGCTTCTCTGGCTTTTTTAAGAATAAGTTCTTTAATTCGGTAATCCAGGAAGCGGCATATAGCATCCCTTGGTGGTTCCCCTTGTTTGAGTCGAGGTCTCAAGGATCTATGAGCTCTTATCAGCTCTAATGGTGGAACAGGGTCAGAGTCCATCAGGTCAGTGAAGATGCCCTGCAGGGTCGGGATCAAAGCTTCATTTGCTACCAATTCTGGAAGACCCTTTAATCTGAGATTGTTTCGCCTTTCTCTATTCTCATGATCTTCCAGTATGGCATGAATTTGATTAATGTTGTCCTCCTGTTGGCGAAGACAGGAGATGACAGTGTTGGAAGTGGAGGTTATTGTGGCTTGGGCCGCTTCCAGGGATTCCACTCTGTGTCCAATTTGGCCGACTTCTTGTTTGATATCTGACAGCTCCCTTGTCACCGGTTCCAGCGCATTTTTAAGGATCCGTTTCATGAAGGATCTTGAGATGGGGAGACTCTTGCTAATATCAGCACTTTCAGTGTCACTTTCATCATCATCTATATCTTGTGCGTCGTTGGTAGACATGCTTTGGGGGCTGCCTGTTTTAGCGTCAGCTGTATGGAAGTGTTTTTTGAGAAATTTATCGACATCAGCCTGGGTAGTAGATTTGACTGGTCTGAGCAGTGAGCTAGCTCGTGCGTTGCCGATTTTGACCATGTTAAAGTCAGACATATGAGGTGTTATGCTTGAGAGAGTGAATAGTAGGGGTTAGGCCACTCCGCTCCCTCCAAATTGCACAGATTTTTAAAACATTATACTCCTTCAGGGAGGGGAAGGAGGCGAGAAGAGAGTATCCCTATGTTGGGGGTACCACTGTGTGACCTCTCCCTATATCCTCTCCACCAAAAGGCCTCTCCTGTGGCCTCGGTGCCCATGATGCTGTATGGAGCCGAGACTTATGAGATTGTCTTGCTGCCAGTCCACCTGCCACGCAATGGCGGCCCAGACCCAGATCGACAGGACTCCCTGTAGTGTGCGGTGGGGGTACAGAGCCACCCCTTATGGCTCTTAGTGTCCCTTTGTGTAATTGAAAAGGGGTCCCCTTAATCAGGGTCCGTTCCCCTATCTTCACCTTTCACCAGGCCCAAATCCGAAGCGGGGCAAACCTGCCCGGCGTCCTGCACTCAGCACAGTCCTCACTCAGCATCTCTCCCCCAGCACCAGACTCTGCACTCCCTGCAGGCGAGTGCCCAGCAATGTATCCGGCCTCAGATCCACGTGTGACAGCCAGCCGTGGAGGGGGACACTGAGGCGGCGGATGTCTGTGCTCAGGCCTGCGAGGTGCAGCCGACCGGCCTCGGGGCTCGTTGAGGGACCGTGGGGCGGGTGTGGGGATGGGTGTCTGGGGGATTCACACTCACCGCCCGATCTCTCTGACGGTCCCTGCGCGGTCTCTCAGAGTGCCGCCCGCACCCACCGCGAGACTTCCGACCAGGCCCCAGAACTCCGAGCAGCCGCCAGAGGACCAGACGCAGCTCATGAACCGCTCCACTCCGGACCCGCGTTCGTCGGGAGCTGGTAAGTGTTGGCGCCTTCTTTCCCCGCAGGTCTTCTGGGTTACCTCCGCCTCCAGTGGAGTCACCGCACCGTCCCCCTGCCTCGGGTCCAAGCGGTCAGCCACTCAAGATGGCGGCAGCTCCTCTCCGCTCTGCACAGGACGCCGGGCCCGCCGACCAGCCCGGTCCTGGTCGGGTGTGTGTGGGGGGGGGGTGATAGCGATACCTCCGAACCCCACTCTGTTCAGTCTGGACCTGCAGATGTACTCCGGGTCTCCTCCAGCGTGCAGTTATCGCCTCAGGGGTCACACCGTTCGGGCCCCGCCGCCTCCAGTGTCCTTCCCGGTCTCAGTAATGAAAGGCTCCTTGAGGGTCTCAGTATGGATGAGACTTGAAAATGGGGGTCTCCCCCGTCCAGGGGTGTTCTAGAGACGTGGCTGATGGGGTCTGGCAGATAAAGTTACAGCAGGGGATCAGGATGTCAGCCGATGTTCAGGAGCTCCCTAGTCCACGTCTGCCTCAGACAGCGGCCATTTTGGACCCCCTATCCAAGAGAGTTGCATCAATACAAAAATAGAAAATGCATACAATATAAATATATTACAATTATCGATAACAAAAATATAAATATATGTAAAAATAGTATAAAATCAGTGATCAATAAAGTGATGACAATAAATCCACATCATAATTACAAAATATAAATATATATACTGTGATAACACGCTCCGGGATCGCCTTTGCTGGGTTCAAAGGGCACGTATTCACCTCAGGCAGACAGCCGAATTCAAGGTGTAACTGACGCTTGGTCAGGTTTATTGCAGTGAAGCATAAACAAAAAGAAAAAAAAACCCAACAAAATAAATCCTTGCCTGTCCGGCACTAACTATACACGGTGTTATCCTAACTACCAACTGGAGGGCTTCTCCCTTCCAGCTAAACCATACAAACATCAGGCACTGCTCCTCACAAGTGTCTCCTACACAGACAGGCTTACTGTGTTCCCAGATGGAGACCCTCCCCCAACTTCCCAGATTCCTTTTACCTCCGTCCTTCACCTCCCATTAATCCATTAGTAGCCAGGTGATCCTGGCCAGGCTAAGTCACATAGGACCGATACCGGGGTGAGATATACCTGCCCTCATCCACTAATCCCACATGAGTCTCACATATCCCCCCCCTCTGCTCAGACCACTGCAGCTGAGCAACAGCACCCACAAAACAGTGCACACGAGACAGGGCATCAGCATTCCCCATCCGCACCCCCGGGCGGTGCTCCACTGTAAAACGGTAGGCCTGAAGTGCAAGGAACCACCGGGTCACTCGGCCATTCCGTTCCCTATTCAAGTGCATCCACTTGAGAGGGGCATGGTCAGTGATCAGCCGGAACTTCCTACCAATCAAGTAATATTTAAGGGACTCTAGAGCCCACTTAATGGCTAAGCATTCTTTTTCCACTATGGCATAGTTGCGTTCATGCTTATTAAGTTTCCGACTAAGATAAAGGACCGGATGTTCCTCTCCGTCCTTTAGTTGTGACAATACAGCCCCTATACCGGCATCAGAAGCGTCCGTTTGGACCACGAACTCGCTGCGGAAGTCAGGAGTCATTAGCACAGGTTGAGAGCAAAGAGCTAGTTTTAAGTTATGGAAGGCTTCTTCGGCTGCCGTGGTCCATTTGATCATGACAGAGTCTTTCCCTTTGGTAAGGTCCGTCAGGGGAACAGCGGTAGCCGCAAAATTGGGAATGAACCGTCGGTAGTAGCCGGCTATTCCTAAAAACGCTCTCACCTGCTTCTTGTTGACTGGTTGCGGCCATTTCTGAATGGCTTGTATCTTGTCAATCTGGGGTTTAACAATTCCCCTCCCAATTACGTATCCCAAATACCGGGCTTCTTCCAGCCCGATATGACATTTCTTGGGGTTTGCTGTTAGGCCTGCCTCCCGCAGGTCCTCAATCACGGCCTCTAGTTTCTGGAGGTGCGTCTCCCAGTCCAGGCTGTAAATGACTATGTCATCCAAATACGCAGAAGCATACTGCCTATGGGGCCTCAGGACTCGGTCCATCAACCTTTGAAAGGTTGCCGGTGCCCCGTGTAGTCCAAACGGCATATACACATACTGGTATAAACCTTCCGGTGTAGAAAACGCAGTTTTCTCTTTAGCGGCCTCTGTTAGCGGGATCTGCCAATAGCCCTTCGTTAAGTCTAGGGTCGTGATATACCGGGCTTTTCCAAGCCGATCTATTAATTCATCGACCCGTGGCATAGGGTATGCATCAAATTTGGAGACCGCATTTAATCTCCTGAAGTCATTGCAGAATCTAATGGAGCCGTCTGGTTTCGGTATTAACACAATCGGACTCGACCAGGCGCTATGCGATTCCTCGATTACACCTAACTCTAACATGGTCTTCACTTCTCGGGAGACAGCTTCCCGCCGAGCTTCCGGTATTCGGTAGGGCTTTACCTGAACTGTTACCCCAGGCTCTGTTATGATGTCATGTTTAATGAGAGTGGTCTGCCCGGGCTTTTCCGAGAAAAACTCGTGATTGTTGATTACAAACTGCTTGACGTCTGTCTTTTGCCGCTCTGACAGCGTCTCCGCAATCCCGACATCCGGTATGGTCTGCTTGCAGACCGGAAGGGCCAGACCTGCTGACAGAGCTGGACGGTTCTTCCAGGGTTTTATCAGATTCACGTGATAAATCTGTTCAGGCTTCCTTTTACCAGCCTGGTACACTTTGTAGTTTACCTCACCCACCCGTTCCTTAATTTCAAAGGGGCCTTGCCACTTTGCCAGAAATTTGCTTTCTGCCGTGGGGACCAGGATCAACACCCTATCTCCGGGTGCAAAAGTACGGATCTTGGCCCCCCTATCATAAATCCTTTTCTGTGCTCCTTGAGCCTGTATCATATGCTCTTTAACGATGGGCATCACCGCCGCAATACGGTCCTGCATTTGGGTTACATGGTCTATTACGCTTTTGAACGGGGTGACCTGTCCCTCCCAGGTTTCTTTAGCGACATCTAACAGTCCACGGGGACGTCGGGCGTACAGAAGCTCGAAAGGAGAGAACCCGGTGGAAGACTGGGGCACCTCCCGGATGGCAAAAAGCAAATACGGGAGTAAGTAGTCCCAGTTCTTCCCGTCCTTGTCTATCGCCTTACGGAGCATCTGTTTCAAAGTTTTGTTAAACCGTTCGACCAGTCCGTCCGTTTGAGGGTGATACACGGAGGTGCGTAACTGTGCTATTTGTAACAGCCTGCAGAGTTCTTTCATTACTTTAGACATAAAGGGGGTTCCTTGGTCTGTGAGTATTTGTTTTGGGACACCAACCCGACTAAACACATGGACCAGCTCCTTGGCAATGGTCTTGGTGGCCGTGTTACGCAAAGGGATGGCCTCGGGGTAACGAGTGGCATAATCCAAGATGACAAGGATGTGCTGGTGTCCTCGTGCAGACTTGGGGAGGGGTCCAACTAAATCCATCCCAATTCTCTCAAATGGGATCTCGATGATAGGCAGAGGTACTAAGGGGCTACAGAAACGGGGCCTAGGTGCAGACAATTGGCAGTCAGGACAAGACTCACAATAGGTGCGAATATCGTGATGCATGCCGGGCCAAACAAAACAGTGTAATATCCTTTCGGTAGTTTTCTGGACCCCCAGGTGTCCCCCCATCATGTGTCCGTGTGCCAGGTCCAGCACTCTCCGCCTGTAGGCTCTCGGCACAACCAATCGTTGTACTGTGTCATCCCCCTTCTTCTCTATCTGATAGAGAAAGTCATTCTCCAGTGCCATGTAGGGGTAAGACAGCCTAGTACCTGCATCCACCTGCACCCCGTTTATCATTTTAACATTTTTTATAGCCTGAGAAAGGGTAGGATCTCTCATTTGCTCACTTTGGAAGTCATCTTTGTGGACTTCCAAATTCAGCCAAGAGGAAGGGGGACAGCCACCCGTGTCCGCCTCTGCCCCGGGTTCATCGGAATCACCCGCCAGAACTGAAAAGGAGAACTGGGGGTTGTTTTCAGCGGATTCCTCCTCTGAACCCTCTTGTGGGGCATCCTCTAGTGGCTCCGGGCCCACACAAGGTGTGGGAGAAGGATCATCCGTGCGGCTACCCTGGGGTACTAATTGGTTCTCCCACAACTGCCAGAAGTGGGGAAAATCCCTGCCCAAAATGATATCATGCAATAGTGCTGGTACTAGTCCCACCTTATGATGCACAGACCCATAGGGCGTAGTAATGCAGGAGACCGTTGTGAGGTACGAGCAGGTGTCTCCATGCACACATGTCACAGAAAATTTATCTGACGGTCCCATCGGGACTGCTACCAGACTGGCCTTTACCAGAGTCACCACACTTCCCGAGTCTAATAGTGCAACAACAGTATTGCCATCAATGGACACTTCACACAGGTGTTTTTTCATATCGCCTTGACATGCAGCAACACACACTACCCGTGCAACCATAGCCCTGCGTTTTTCAAAGTCCGTGACATCGCACTGCATCGGTTCTGCAGTTAATGGACAGTTTGCAGCAATGTGGCCCACCTCCTGGCAGCGGAAACACCTCACGGGCCCCTTGCTAAGACCATAGTTTGGCACCTTAGCCCTCACAGGGCCAGCAGTCCTGTTTTCCTCCTCCACTGCCTTAGGATATTTTCCTCCTCCCCATGACCCTGGAACAGTCTTACCAGATCCTCGTCGAGAAGGGGAAGAGTGAGGATGTGTAGCATCGTCCATAAGTCCTTCTGCCAAGGAATAACGCTCCACTAGATCCACTAGCTGATCCGCTGTCGTGGGGTTTCCATGGCTTACCCACCTCTTCAGAGATGGCGGTAGAGCTCTTAGGTATTTATCAAGAACGATTCTTTGTACCATCTCTGGCGCCGTCAAAACCTCAGGCTGTAGCCATTTCTTGGTCAAGTGAATGAGGTCAAACATCTGTGACCGCGGTGGTTTATCGGGCTGATAAGTCCATTGATGAACTCTCTGTGCTCGCACGGCCGTCGTCACTCCCAGCCGGGCAAGGATCTCGGCTTTTAGTTTATCAAAGTCATGCGCTGCTTCAGGCTCAAGATCAAAGTAGGCTTTTTGGGCCTCACCTGCTAGAAACGGTGCAAGCAAGTCGGCCCATCGCTCCTTTGGCCACTTTTCCCGCTCCGCCGTCCGTTCAAACGTGGTCAGGTAAGCTTCCACATCGTCCTCTGTGGTTAGTTTCTGCCAGCACCGACTCACATGAATCACCCTCTGGTCAGCCTCTGCATTACTCTCCGGTACGGTCGCCAGACGCTGCGCCACCTGCTGCAAAAGTTGGCGGTCTTTAACCGTCGATTCCACCAGTTCCTTCAACTGTGCCGACATCAAGCGATTAGCTTCCTGCTGCACAGCTGCGTATTGTACCAGCGCTTTCACCACGTCATCCATTATGATGCGCTGTAACGTGCTGCCCGCATTCTCCACCACAATGTGATAACACGCTCCGGGATCGCCTTTGCTGGGTTCAAAGGGCACGTATTCACCTCAGGCAGACAGCCGAATTCAAGGTGTAACTGACGCTTGGTCAGGTTTATTGCAGTGAAGCATAAACAAAAAGAAAAAAAAACCCAACAAAATAAATCCTTGCCTGTCCGGCACTAACTATACACGGTGTTATCCTAACTACCAACTGGAGGGCTTCTCCCTTCCAGCTAAACCATACAAACATCAGGCACTGCTCCTCACAAGTGTCTCCTACACAGACAGGCTTACTGTGTTCCCAGATGGAGACCCTCCCCCAACTTCCCAGATTCCTTTTACCTCCGTCCTTCACCTCCCATTAATCCATTAGTAGCCAGGTGATCCTGGCCAGGCTAAGTCACATAGGACCGATACCGAGGTGAGATATACCTGCCCTCATCCACTAATCCCACATGAGTCTCACAATACATACATACATACAAACATGTAAATACATATACATACACAAATGTGACAGAACCATCCAATATGTATGAAAGGGGAGGGATTTACATGAGTGATATAACAAATTAGTCCAATTCTGCAAAACCAAATGGAATACCCTAGAGATAGGTGCAAGAGTATTAAGTGACCCATAATTTAAAAAAGTTTGGTTGGACCCACCGAACCCACAGATATATTTATCTCTAGTTATGTCACATAATACAGACTCCGTTAAAAAATAAAGTGTTTCCACGTTTATACTGGAAAACTGGGACTTATATTCTATCCTTCTGAAATAATGCTTGATGCTATAGGGTTGGCAATCTGTGCGGCTTAAAGCCTGCTTTACACGCTGCAATGTATCTTACAATGTGTTGGCGGGGTCACGTCGTAAGTGACGCACATCTGGCATCGTAAGGTACATTGCAGTGTGTGACAGGTACGTGTGATTGCGATTGAACGGTAAAACGGTCATCGCATACACATCGTACCTTTCTCTAGAATTGCACGGCACATTGTTCATCATACCCGGGGTATCACACATTGCAGTGTGTGACACCCCGGGAACGATGAACAGATCTTACCTGCGTCCTGCGGCTCCCGGCCCACAATGCGGAAGGAAGGAGGTGGGCGGGATGTTTATGTGGCGCCCTGGAGAAGCCAGGACGTCACAGGTACTGCAACAACACACCCCATACCCCGGCTAGGCACACCAAAGTCAGACAAAAATCCTTGTTGCCTCCCTCCAGGGGCTGTTGTCCACACCAGGGGGTGGAGACAGGCGGTTGGCTCCACCCACTGAGGAGTTCACAGTCCTGGAGGCGGGAAAAGGAAGTCAGTTTAGTAAGGGAGTAGTAAGAGAGAGGAGTAGAGGAGAGTGGAGAGTGAAGTGGTAGTAGAGCAGACTGACCATGTCCAGGTGCATGGCCCGGGCACATACAGCAAGGTTGGCAGACGGTGGTGACCGTCTGCAGGAAAGGCTGATTGGAGTGAACCGTAAGGACCGGGGACGGGCGGTGGCCCACCGGTACCAGATCGGGAAACAAAGAGAAGCCAGCACCATTCGGCAGGGCCTACGGACCCCGACCAGGCTTGGAGTCGCCGTAAAACCGGTCAAATCCGTTAGCGAAGGGAACCGCCGGGGTTTCCCAGCAGTCAAGACCCGATTGAAGGCAACCGCTCAAACCGTGAAGGGAAATACAGTCACCGCCAAGGCTACGGTTCCCAGGGCCAGAGTCTGCGGGCAAAAGGGGCTCCCTCAGCATCCATCCAAGCTGGGGAGTGGGTTACCGGTGGGAAGCCATTGGAACCGTGATCATAACACAGGTGCAGGGAAAGGTAGTCACCGCCAACCTACCGGGAGAACAACCGCAGCCGTCTGTGGGACCCGTCCATCCAGCCGTTTGTTTTACCGGAGACTTTGCATTGATCATTGGCTGAGTGAGTACCACAGTTCCGTGCGGCACCGCGCTGCCCCCGCGACCCTGCACCTCACCAGGTCCCGTAACCCACCTGCCATCCCTCCCTACACCGGGCCCCGGGACAACCAACCCCCTACCCACGGAGGGGAGAAACAACATCTAAGCTGCTCCCTGTCATCGCTCCCGGGATCCGCGTCCAGAGCAGCGTTGGTGTCACAACCTCACCACAAACGTGGGTGGCGTCACGGACAACATCCCCCAAACCAAACTATCCCCTTTTCACTCACGGGCGAGGAGCGCCGCTCGAGTCCCTGGATCCGGCCCACCGCTCGAGCCACCGAGCAGCAAGCGAAGCAGCAGCGCCGGACCCGAGCGTGATTAGCGCAGCGTCCCCTCCCCGCCCGCGACATTTACGTCCCGCTCAGCTTCGACCTTCCGCTTCTATTGGCTGCCTGCTGCGTGACGTCGATGTGACGCCGAACGTCCCTCCCACTCCAGGAAGTGGACGTTCGCCGCCCACATCGAGGTGGTATGGAAGGTAAGTACGTGTGACGGGGGTTAATCGTTTGTGCGGCACGTTCAACAAATTGAACGTGCCAAACATACGATGGGGGTGTTGCAAATCGCATACGATGTCGTATGCGAAATTGCAACGTGTAAAGCAGGCTTAACTAGAGAAGTGCAATCCAATCAATTTAAAGTCAAAGTCACAAAGAACAGCTGAATGTATGCCTCATTACGTATATGCATGCCTCATTTATTATATGTCATTGGATAGACCAATCAAGGACACTCAGAAAACAGTAAATCTGTCTGATACCCAAATTTAAATTAATTAAACTTTCTGAAACTTTTGATTTATCTCTTTTGGAAATATTTGCAGCTGCACATCTACAAGGAACAATAATTTAATTTGCCAAATAGTTCTCTATATTTCTACAACTTGATATAGTTTATTCAGAAAGATAATGTTGTGTTTCCTACTTGCAGAAGAATCAGCATGCTTCACATTCACACTTTTTCTTTCATTAAAGTTTAACATGGATTTGATCATTTTAAAATATGCTGCTGGAAAATATGCTATAGAGAAATTTGGAAAAAATGAGTACAGTCCTTCAATCTTATTCCTTGGAATAGTAGTGTCTGTATCAAAATCTATTTTTCCTAGTACGTTAAACATTTTGTTCAAACATGAGTTATATTTGCGGTCTGCAGAGCTTTTTTGTCCTAAAAAGGAAATAAAATGGTTAGTGCTTTTTTTAATAGGGCTCATGTCTTTAACACATTCTAACAGCTACTGAAGGCTTTTCCAAGGATTTTCCTTCCAATCCACCATTGGGATTAGTGAGAAAGCAGCTTCTAAAATATGTATAGTTTAAAGGGAACCTGTCATCAGAAATTTAGCTGTACACCTAAAAGTTTCCCCCTCTGCAGCTCCTGAGCTGCATTCTAGCAAGGTTCCTGTACTTTTTGTGGCCCCTTTTAAACCAAATTAAATACTTTATAAACTTGTACCTTTTGCTATGTAAATTTTGTAAATCGTCCATGGGGGCGGGCTCTCTGGTGACAGTTGCTGTTCCTCCAGCAGATTTACGCCGCCCCCCCAACGCTGAATTTCATATCTCAGGACGCCGCCCCTGGGTGCCCGTGGTCCCGCGCATGCGCTGTGCGACTGTAGCAGGACTGTGCACCGTGTGCACGTGTGACCGCTGGTGATGTTTTGCGCAGGCACAAGGTTATGTGTGGCGCTGTGAGTGTCATCAGCATGTGCAGCCCATAACCTCGTGACCGCACTTTCCCCTCTTCCTCCAGCGTTCTGCGCAAGCGCTTGCTGGCCAGATGACCCGACGTCACCTCTTTCCCATCTTGCCCTGCTGCAGGGTAAGATGGGAAGGAGGTGACGTCGGGTCATTTGGCCGGCGAGCGCTTGCGCAGAACGCTGGAGGCAGTGGGGGAAAGCGCGTCCACGAGATTATGGGCGGGCACTTGCGATGCAGTCACAGCACCGCCCATAATCTCATGCTTGTGACACACGTCACCAGTAAACCTGGCGTGGGCGGCACCTCGGGCGCAGTGGGCGGCGTCCTGATGGATGAAATGGAGCGTGGGGGGACGGCCTCAATGTGCTGGAGGGACAGCAACGGTCACCAGAGAGCCCGCCCCCATGGACGATTTACAAAATTTACATAGCAAAAGGTACAAGTTTATAAAGTATTTCATTTGGTTTAAAAGGGGCCCACAAAAAGTACAGGAACCTTGCTAGAATGCAGCCCAGGAGCTGCAGAGGGGGAAACTTTTAGGTTTACAGCTAAATTTCTGATGACAGGTTCCCTTTAATACTTTATTTTTACTTTAAGTTAAATCACTAGTGAATTCAACTACACTTATTTGGATAAAGGCTTCCACAATTTAGTCACAGATGTGACTATGTGAAGTTATTATATCATAGCTCACAGTTTGGCATTTGAAATAGGAAGAGAAAACTTTAAATATTGGTCAAATACTACAAGCAGTAATGTATTGTCCAACTGCTGTAATGAAGTAGATGAGTTTAATAGTCTGGGGAGAATACAAAGATTCTAGAGGAGAGAGAAAGAGATAGGAGAAGTGCTAGCAGCAGTGCAAAACTCAATGTTATGATGTAGCTAGCAACTGTTTATCCTACGTAATATGTGAAATCCATAAATACTATATACTTTATTGATCAATATTAAAAATCACACAAGACATCAAAGTTTCTAGTGCACAGGTAATAGGAGGAGGGATATAGTGATGACACCCTACAATATGTCCTCCCCTCCTGCGCACTACCTGACAGCGAAGGTTGGCACCCTAAAGGCTGCTTTACACGCAGCGACATTGCTAGCAATGTCGCACGTGAAAGCACCCGCCCCCGTCGTTTGTGCGTCACTGGCAAATCGCTGCTCGTGGCATACAAAATCGCTAGTACCTGTCACACATACTTACGTTCTTAGCGACGTCGCTGTGGCCGGCATCCAATAGAAGCGGAGGGGCGGAGAGGAGCCACATGAAAGTCATACCCACCTTGTTGCCGGAGGACGCAGGTATGGTGTTGTTCGTCATTCCTGGGGTGTCACACGTAGCGATGTGTGCTGCCTCAGGAACGACAAACAACCTGCGTCCAAAATCAGCAACGACATTTGGGAAATGGACGACGTGTCAATAATCAACGATTTGGTGAGTATTTTGCATCGTTAGCGGTCGCTCGTACGTGTCACATGCAACAACGTCGCTAACGAGGCCGGATGTGCATCACGAATTCCGTGACACCAACGACATTTCGTTAGCGATATCGTTGCGTGTAAAGCCCCCTTAAGAGTTCGATTTGGTGCCCCCCACTCACCATCAACTCCCTAAGCTGCCCTAACTCATGCAGTGAGAATAAAGTGCCAGTGCCTACAAAACATAGAAGTGTAGAACAGTGCTTGACATGACGGCAGCATAATTCAGGGATGCTTCCACAAAATGAATAATTATAACTCCATTGGATAATGCAAATATTCCTGCCTTGACGCTTTTCCCCTGTGGTTCATTAGGAGGCTGATCAGTACTTGTGTTATTTAGATGACATGATGGTCAGATAGTATGATGCAAAGGGGTTGCCATTAGAGTTGAGCGATGTTCAAGTCGAACGGTTCGCCAATTTTAAGTTTGAGTGATTTTGGGGGGGTGTTCGAGTTGTTCGACGAACTCTAACGATTTACTTAAAGTTCGGCAGTTCGAGTTACCATTCGAGAACGGTTCAATCACCAAAAGCGTGGATTTTCACAGTAAGTGTGTGCACACATTGCGTATCTGCATGCGTCCTGCATCCCCAGAACAATCCCTCTCTCTTTCCTACTCACCGATCACGGGCACCTCGCTGCACGGCTGTCACGGCTTTTCCTCTTTTGAAAATGGCTGCTGCTTCATTATTCAATCAAGTATTCCCTGCTTTCCCCGCCCACCGGCGCCCATGATTGGTTGCAGTCAGACACGCCCCCATGATGAGTGACAGCTGTCTCACTGCCACCAATCACAGCCGCCGCCGGGCGGGTCTATATCGTGCAGTAAAATAAATAATTTAAAAAAAAACAAAAACCTGCGATTCCCCCCAATTTTAATACCAGCCAGGATAAAGCCACATGGCTGGAGGCTAGTATTGTCAGGATGGAGAGCACCACGTTATGGTGAGCCCACCACCCTACCAATATCACCGAGCAGCCAAACGGAATTGCCGCATCCAGTAGATGCGGCAGTCCCGGGACTCTACCCAGCTCATCCCGAATTGCCCTGGTGCAGTGTCAATCGGGGTAATACCTTCCATGATTCACCTGTAAGTGAAAGTAAATAAACACACACAATGAAAAATCCTTTATTTGGAATAAAAGACAAAAAAAAACCCCTCATTTACCTCTTTATTAATGCCCAAACAACAATCCAGGTCCGAAGTAATCCACACGACACTGTCAGCTCTGCTACATGAAGATGACAGGAAGCACCGTAGAACACGAGCGCTCTGTGTCCTCTCCACACAGCACCTGAAGTGAGCTGCGCTGTCACCGGAAACTTCACTCTGCAATGCAGAGGTCAAGATAACCAAATATTTGTATGCTTCTCATTAGAGGCAGTGGCTCAATGGTTAGAGCTACTGCCTAAGGAGCATTACTTCACGAGTTCAAGTCCCGGTAAAGAATTCAATTTAATTTATTTTTAATTTTAAATTATAATTATTATTTATTTATAATTATAATTTAATTTAATTTAATTATGCACTGGGGGGAGGAGCCGGACATCAGCTGTGAGCCGTGGGACACACCTCTAAAATCGGAGCAGTTAACGGAATGAGGCTGCATTGCTCTCTCCTCTCTCTCCTCTCTCTCTCTCTCTCTCTTCTCTCTCCTCTCTCCTCTCTCCTCTCTCTCTCTTCTCTCTCCTCTCTCTCTTCCCTCTCTTCTCTCTCTCTCTCTTCCCTCTCTCCTCTCTCACTCTCTCTTCTCTCTCCTCTCTCTCCTCTCTTCTCTCTCTCTCCTCTCTCTTTGTCCCTCCTGCTGAGCCTTGTAGTTCTGCAGCTGCTGTCTCTCTGTATGGAGGAGAACAGACAGCAGCTGCAGAACTACAAGGCTCTGCATGCTCAATTCACTAGTGTATGCAGGAGAGCAGACAGCAGCTGCAGAACTACAAGGCTCAGCATGCTCCATTCACTAGTGTATGCAGGAGAGCAGACAGCAGCTGCAGAATTAAAAGGCTCAGCACACTCCATCCAGGACTGTATGCAGGAGTTTTTTGCCCCCCCCCAAAAACTGATGTGGGCTTCGCCATATTTTTGTATGCTAGTCAGGTACAGCAGGCAGGTACGGCTGCCCCCAACCCCCAGCTGCCTATTTGTACCCAGCTGGGAACTAAAAAAATAGGGAACCCCTTTTTTAATTATTTCATGAAATTCATGAAATAATTAAAAAAGGGCTTCCCTATTTTTTTAGTTCCCAGCTGGGTACAAATAGGCAGCTGGGGGTTGGGGGCAGCCGTACCTGCCTGCTGTACCTGGCTAGCATACAAAAAAAAAAAAAATCGACTTGGGCTTCGCCCCATTTTTGTGTCCAGCCAGGTACAGGACCTAGCATGACGTCTAGCCATGTGACCAGTCTGTAGCCAATGAGATAATACACATGTGACTGGTCACATGCTATTTTGACATCACGGAATGTCCTAACGTCAGTGCTGGTTACCTGGAGGATGCAGCGATTATCAGAAGGAAAAGCGGCAGGAGACAGAGTGCAGGACGCGTCGCAGGGACTTGTATGTGTAATGGCAATGTTTATTATTGGATGTGTATATTGTGACGATGTGGGCCCCGAGCGTGTGGGGAACCATGCGTCAGGTAGTGGGATTGAGGCACACAGGAACACTTTGTCACTTTAACAATGTATGTGATTTATTCAGATCCTCATAAACCACGCCGTATAGCGGGCCACAGCCACTCTTCCTGCAGGACAACAATGTCTCACTGTCGGTTTCAACCGCCGAGTGTCCATACAGTTCATTCTCTGGTATCAGCCAGTCCACATCCCCTTTTCTCAAGGTTACCTGTCAGTCCCTTTGCAGGTTTCTATGTAGGCTTGACCTCCAGGGAGACTCTCTCACTGGGCTCACTAACCCGGTCCTCGGACCAGCTCCGTTCGACGGCACCTGCTGTCAGGCCAGAGCCCCAGTAGACTCTGCAACTCCCTGGACTCTCACAAGCCTTTGCTGTCTCAGCATGCACATGATCTCCTGACCATGTGCTTTCAGCAAGCTGGCTCCCACTTACTCACAGCCTGATTAAAACCCATTAGACACACCCATGTATGGGAGGTATGTGGATGGTCAGTCCCACCCATCACCTCTGACCATCTCATGAACCCAGCCTTGAATACATACTGCAATCCTCATGGAACTACGAGTCCCAGAGAAACATTACATGTTCAGATCGCAGAAGCCCTCCGCCTCTGCGGCACATACTGGCCATTCACACCATTGCCGGTTGCTACATCACAATATGTATAATGTGTTTTTATGTGTTTGTTTTTGCCTGCCATTGTTTTCAATGGGGTTCGAAGGGGTTCGTCGACCGTTCGACAAATGGAGCCTCCGTTCGACGAATCGAACTCGAATTCTAGGGGGGTGGCTCATCTCTAATTGCCATCTCATCCAGGCCCCTTAAATAAATCCATTAGATGTGACAGTCCTGGGGACTTTTCCCAGCTAATCCTGATTGCCCTCATGCAGTGGCAATTGGGGTAATAAGGAGTTAATGGCAGCAGCCCATGGCTGCCACTAATTTCTAGCTTAGTGATGACAGGCGTCTATGAGACACCCCCTCATCATTAAACTGTAGTGAAAGTAATTAAACACAAACACATAAAAATCCTTTATTTGAAATAACAGACAAAAAAAACACCCTCTTTCACCACTTTATTAACCCCTAAAACACCCAGGTCTGACATAATCCATACGACGTCCAGCTCTGCTACAACTGACAATCACAGAGAGCGGCCATAGAACACGACCGCTCTCTGTGAGAGTCAGGCTGCAAGTGAAGTAGGCTGCCGGGACCAGCGGTGACTCCAGCTGTCACCGCACATTCCCTGACTGAAGTCACCGCGGATCTCGCGGTCACTTCAGCCGCAGCCGGATTTGCGGTAACAGGTGGAGGACTCCCGCTGTATACTCACCTTTCCTCACTCCACACAGCATCGCTCATCTTCCTGTCTGTGTCAGCAGCAGCACCGCTGACCTGTGTGGAGCCGTGTACAGCAGCGATGACGTCATCGCTGTGCTCATCGCTCTCCACACACAGTGAGCTGTCAGACAGGAGGACACAGCAATGCTGCAGGAAACAGTGACCGGTGAGTATACCGTACTTATTCACTGCCCCCCGCGCTGATGATGATGCACGGGGGGCAGTGAATATAGCTGCACATAATCACTCCAGGCTGTAGTTGCCAGGGGTGATCACGTACGTTGGCTCTTTAGTATGCGCACATCCCCCGCCCATCATCCCGCCCACCTGTCAGCGCCGGCTTAAGGGCTTAGAGATGATGGGCGGGATGATGGGCGTGCATATGAAATGAGCGGACCCATGTGGTCCGAATAGCGCTGCTACAGCCTGCACCTGCCTCTGATGACCCGCTCCACCACCACCGCACCCGCTTTCACCCGCTCCACCACCGCACCGCAGTCATCGAACTATAAGATGCACCCTCCACTTTCCCCCAATATTTTGGGGGAAAAAAGTGCGTCTTATAGTCCGAAAATATGGTATGTCATTTTGGGGAAAAGGGGGTGAATTTTGTAAAAAAATAAATAAATTTACAAAGGAAAAGTATATTTAAAAAATAACTAGATATTGAATTATGCATGTTTATTTTTGCACACCTACTTAACCATACATGGCCCACTTATACTACAATGCAGCCCGTTGACACATTTTTCTTTCTGTATGTGTACCTACTGGCCTAACATTTCTTCTTAAGGCTAAAGCTGCATAATAGGAGTTGAAAAGATTGTCGAAAGTTTATTATAATATTGTACAAAGTATATGCTAAAATAAAAAGTGGCAATGGCAATGGGCAGGGCTGTGTAAAACAAAATAAAAATATCACGGCTTAGGATGAGAGAGTTGCTAGCAGCAGCAAATGCAACACCATCACCACTGGCACCAACCGTAGACAGTAGTATTACCAGACACAGCACAAAACTTGCCTCCTTTGTCCTTTGCCTCTGGCAAGTGTAGTATTTGGAGGTAAGCAGATAGGGTTGTGGAATATATCACTCGTCTTATTCATAGTAATATGATGTTACCCATGAGAGTGACACTGTCAGTTTGTGTTCTGCAAAAAGTGGTCTACCTGATCACAAATTGCAGTCTTTAAGAAATGTTAAACAAATTCTTTATTTGTAGCGATGTCCCCATCCTGGTTCCCATCTTGTAGTAATGTCCGCCAAGGTTAAAAAGCCCTCACACAGCCGAAGATCCTGAAAAATTAGAATGCCACAGGTCTCTGAAAATGAAAACAAAAGCGCAATTTTTTTTTTTTCATAAATTTGAGGGGTTTTTTCGACACTTATATAAAAGTAAAAGTATACATGTTTGCTATCTATGAACACATACTGTTCTGGGGAATCATAATACCAGGTCAGTTTTACCATATAGTGAACATGGTAAATAAAAAAACAACAATAATTGTGGAATTGCACTTTATTTGCATTTTTACCGCACTTGGATTTTTTTTGCCCAGTTTCCCTATACAATATGTGGCAGAATTAATGGTGTAATTCAAAAGTACAACTTGTCCTGCAAAAAAACAAGCTATCATATGGCTATATTGATGGAAAAATAAAAAGGTTATGGCTCTTGGAAGAAGGAAAGGAAAAAACGAAAACCAAAAACGGAAATTTATTTATTTCTCCAAATGTATTTATTTCCCCACCTGTATAGGCTGCCTCTGCATGTGGGAAATACATTTTTAAATTGAACCATTATAGCAGACAGTGCCAGGGTGGAACATTTCTGTCCAGTGGTAATTTTGTTGTTACCTTGAATGCATTCTGTGTGATATGGGCAAAAAGCATCTGCGTTTCTTGGGATTTCTTATTCTGATGCATTTGGGTTCATATAGGTATGTATTTTTTTTTAAGGTTGACTGATTTTCTATTATTACTTTTTATTTTATTTTATTATTTTATTATTAACCCCTTCAGCCCCAAGCCTATTTTGACCCTAAAGACCAGGCCATTTTTTGCAATTCTGACCAGTGTCACTTTATGAGGTTATAACTCTGGAACGCTTCAGCGGATCCCGGTGATTCTGAGATTGTTTTTTCGTGACATATTGGGCTTCATGTTAGTGGTAAATTTAGGCCGATATTTTTTGCATTTCTTTGTGAAAAAACGGAAATTTCGCGAAAATTTTGAAAATTTTGTAATTTTCAAACTTTGAATTTTTATGCTCTAAAACCAATGAGACATATGACACAAAATAATTAATAAATAACATTTCCCACATGTCTATTTTACATCAGAACAATTTTGGGAGAAAAAAAAAAATTTAAGGAAGTTATAGGGGTTCAAAATTTATGAGCAATTTCTCATTTTTACAACAAAATTTACAAAGCCACATTTTAGGGACCACATCACATTTGCAGCAATTTTGAAAGATCTACATGACACAGAACACCCAAAAGTGACACCATTCCAAAAACGGCACCCCTCAGGCTACTCAAAACCACATTCAAGAAGGTTATTAACCCTTCAGGTGCTTCACAGTAACTAAAGCAATGTGGAAGGAAAAAATGAACATTTTACTTTTTGCAACAAAAATGTTAATTTAGCCTCAAATATTGCATATGCACAAGGGTAGCAGGATTAAATGAACCCCCAAAATTTGTTGGGCAATTTCTACTGAACACGCAGATACCTCATATGTGGCGAAAAACCACTGTTTGGGCGCACGGCAGGACTCGGAAGGGAAGGAGCGCCATTTGACTTTTTTGAACAGAAAATTAGCTGGAATCGTTAGCCGCACCATGTTGCGTTTGGAGAGCCCCTGAGGTGCCGAAACAGTGGAGCTCCCCCACATGTGACCCCATTTTGGAAACTAGACCCCTCATGGAATTTATCTAGATGTTTATTGAGCACTTTGAGCCTCTGGGGGCTTCACAAAAGTTAATAGAGTTGAGCTGTGAAAATAAAAAATTTTTTTTTTACCACAAAATTGTTACTTCAACCAGGTAGCTTTTTTTTCACAAGGGTATCAGGAAAAATTGCACCATAAAATGTATTGTGCAATTTCTCCTGAGTACGCAGATACCTCATATGTGGTGGAACTCAAATGTTTGGGCGCACAGCAGGGCTCGGAAGGCAAGGAGTGTCATTTGACGTTTCAAACGCAAAATTGTCTGGGACAATTAGCATATTCCATGCTGTTTGGAGACCCCCTGAGGTGCCGAAACAGTGGAGCTCCCCCACATGTGACCCCATTTTGGAAACTAGACCCCCATGGCATAGAAAGAAAAAAACAGCGGAAGATGGGGGGGGGGGGCGGCCGATGGGGCGTCAGCAGATGGGGGGGCAGCGGCATATAAAGGGAGCATCTGTGATTGTGAGACGGCGGCTGGGATAGGGTGGGGGCGGATGGGAGAGGGCGCAGTGGATGCAGGAGCTGCAGAGGATGGGGGTGGGGGCGGGTGGGGGAGATGGGTGGGAAGGGGAGTGGGAGGTGAGATTGGGGATAGTTACCCTACAGGATGGACCTAGGCAGCTGGATCACAGGAGATGAAGGAGGCAGCAGATCGGGGAGGGTGAGAGGTGGGGGAGGGAGCGCAGCGCAGATCACGGAGGGGACAGGTGAGCAGAGCACAGATCACGGAGGAGACAGGTGAGGGAGCACAGATCACGGGGTGACAGGTGAGCAGAGCGCAGATCACGGGGGTGAGAGGTGGAGGGAGAGTGGACAGCAGATCACGGGGGTGACAGGGGAGGGAGCGCAGATCACGGGGGTGACAGGGGAGGGAGCGCACATCACGGGGGTGACAGGGGAGGGAGCGCACATCACGGCGGTGACAGGGGAGGGAGCGCACATCACGGCGGTGACAGGGGAGGGAGCGCACATCACGGCGGTGACAGGGGAGGGAGCGCACATCACGGCGGTGACAGGGGAGGGAGCGCACATCACGGCGGTGACAGGGGAGGGAGCGCACATCACGGCGGTGACAGGGGAGGGAGCGCACATCACGGCGGTGACAGGGGAGGGAGCGCACATCACGGCGGTGACAGGGGAGGGAGCGCACATCACGGCGGTGACAGGGGAGGGAGCGCACATCACGGCGGTGACAGGGGAGGGAGCGCACATCACGGCGGTGACAGGGGAGGGAGCGCACATCACGGCGGTGACAGGGGAGGGAGCGCACATCACGGCGGTGACAGGGGAGGGAGCGCACATCACGGCGGTGACAGGGGAGGGAGCGCACATCACGGCGGTGACAGGGGAGGGAGCGCACATCACGGCGGTGACAGGGGAGGGAGCGCACATCACGGCGGTGACAGGGGAGGGAGCGCACATCACGGCGGTGACAGGGGAGGGAGCGCACATCACGGCGGTGACAGGGGAGGGAGCGCACATCACGGCGGTGACAGGGGAGGGAGCGCACATCACGGCGGTGACAGGGGAGGGAGCGCACATCACGGCGGTGACAGGGGAGGGAGCGCACATCACGGCGGTGACAGGGGAGGGAGCGCACATCACGGCGGTGACAGGGGAGGGAGCGCACATCACGGCGGTGACAGGGGAGGGAGCGCACATCACGGCGGTGACAGGGGAGGGAGCGCACATCACGGCGGTGACAGGGGAGGGAGCGCACATCACGGCGGTGACAGGGGAGGGAGCGCACATCACGGCGGTGACAGGGGAGGGAGCGCACATCACGGCGGTGACAGGGGAGGGAGCGCACATCACGGCGGTGACAGGGGAGGGAGCGCACATCACGGCGGTGACAGGGGAGGGAGCGCACATCACGGCGGTGACAGGGGAGGGAGCGCACATCACGGCGGTGACAGGGGAGGGAGCGCACATCACGGCGGTGACAGGGGAGGGAGCGCACATCACGGCGGTGACAGGGGAGGGAGCGCACATCACGGCGGTGACAGGGGAGGGAGCGCACATCACGGCGGTGACAGGGGAGGGAGCGCACATCACGGCGGTGACAGGGGAGGGAGCGCACATCACGGCGGTGACAGGGGAGGGAGCGCACATCACGGCGGTGACAGGGGAGGGAGCGCACATCACGGCGGTGACAGGGGAGGGAGCGCACATCACGGCGGTGACAGGGGAGGGAGCGCACATCACGGCGGTGACAGGGGAGGGGGCGGGTAGCTGACCACGGGGGTGAGAGGTGGGGGGAGCGTGCAGCACATCACGGAGGGGAGGGGGCGAGCAGCACATCACGGAGGGGAGGGGAGGGGGCGAGCAGCACATCACGGAGTGGAGGGGAGGGGGCGAGCAGCACATCACGGAGGGGAGGGGAGGGGGCGAGCAGCACATCACGGAGTGGAGGGGAGGGGGCGAGCAGCACATCACGGAGGGGAGGGGAGGGGGCGAGCAGCACATCACGGAGTGGAGGGGAGGGGGCGAGCAGCACATCACGGAGGGGAGGGGAGGGGGCGAGCAGCACATCACGGAGGGGAGGGGAGGGGGCGAGCAGCACATCACGGAGGGGAGGGGAGGGGGCGAGCAGCACATCACGGAGGGGAGGGGGCGAGCAGCACATCACGGAGGGGAGGGGAGGGGGCGAGCAGCACATCACGGAGGGGAGGGGAGGGGGCGAGCAGCACATCACGGAGGGGAGGGGAGGGGGCGAGCAGCACATCACGGAGGGGAGGGGGCGAGCACCGATCACGAGGGGGAGGGGCCGGGCAGCAGATCGGAGGGAGCGGTGGCACTATGACAGATGGAGGACAGGGTGCACGATCCCAGTCCTCCTCCATCTGTCATAGTGCCACCGCTCCCTCCAATCTGCTGCACGGAGGTGAGGGGCCGGGCAGCAGATTGGGGGGAGCGGTGGCACTGTGGCAGATGGAGGGCGGCAGCGGATCGGGAGGTGTGGGGGGTGAGGGTGCGGGCAGGAGATCGGGAAGACAGGTGGCAGATCGCGGAGGGCAGCGGCGGCGGATCGGGACGCTTTTCGTACAGTGCAATGGCAGCGCGGCAACTTCCGGGTCCCATGCTCCGGTCTCATAACAGCATGGGACCGGAGCTTGTCGCCCTGCCATTGCACTGTGTACACTCCCTGTGCTGGCGTGCTGCAGGGACGATGACGGGGGCGGTCACCGGCAACAGGTCCACTGTGATTGGAGAAATCGGTCACAAGGCCGATCTCTCCAATCAGAGCATTGGAGCTGGGGGAGGGTGATCCAGTGAGGTCACCCAGCTCCAGCCAATGGCCAGTGCTACAGCTGCACTGGCCAGGGCTGGATTTCAATGTTTCAGTCATTTTAAATGGCTGGAACATTACAGTGGCTGTGATTGGTTGAGCGGCGTTCGTCAGCCAATCAGAGCCTCCGTAGGTCCGGGGAGGAGGCACCACCCCTCCTAAGGTCAGGAACAGGTCTCCTCCTCCCCGAATCTGCGGTTTTTGTTAACATATTGCAGTCACCGGAGGCTCCGGTGCCGCGATTCCGCCATGACGGAAAGATCCGTCCTTGGTCGTTAAGGCCCAGGGCACAAGGACGGATCTTTCCGTCCATGGTCGTGAAGGGGTTAAGTAACTCACATCAATTCTTTGTATACAAAGAAATGTAGAGAAAACACATATTGCATTTGTCTTTAAAATGTCAACATAAACCCTAGAGTTTGTAAAGGTCATTAGTCAGGTCACAGGTTTCTATATTAATTCCCCAAAGCAGCAGGCAAATCTAGGGGGAAGCAGACAGGGTATTTGCCCCAGGCGCAGCTGGTAGGGAGCGACATTGGTTCCCTTGATACGGCAGTCCAAGGTATCTCCCCGTAGCTGCATTTTGCTCCCAGTGATCAATTATACTCGCATCTTTCAAGCGCAAGTAAGGGGTACTTTGCACGTTGCGACATCGCTACTGCGATCGTTTCGGGTTCAAATCGAAAGTGACGCACATCCGGCGCTGGTAACGACGTCGCAACGTGTAAAGCCTAGAAAAACCGATAAACGATCGCAAAAGCGTTGAAAATTGGTGATCTGTGTAGTGTCGGTCATTTCAATAATTTCACTGCAGCAACAGGTACGATGTTGTTTCTCGTTTCTGCGGCAGCACACATCGCTATGTATGAAGCCGCAGGAGCGAGGAACATCTTTCCTGCGTCCCGCCTGCAATGAGAAAGGAAGGAGGTGGGCGGGATGTTTACGTCCCACTCATCTCCGCCCCTCCGCTTCTATTGGCCACCTGCCGGGCAGGAAAGTGCGTGTGAAGCTGCCGTAGCGATAATGTTCGCTACGGCAGCTATCACAAGATATCGCATCTGCTACGGGAGCGGGGACTATCGCGCTCGGCATCGCTACAATCGGCTAGCGATGTCGCAGCATTCAAAGTACCCCTAAAAGTGAAGCTCTGACTGCCGACACTTCCGGGTTAGGGCGACATCACCAGCATGATCACATTAAACTGATCACACTGCTGACATCACTCTAGGGCTCTGCAGAGGTGGCAGAAGCTTGGTATGTTAAGTGCTCCATTGGAATTGAAGACACCGAAGTTTTATTGTAATTAAGTGAAGGGGCAAGGAAATTTGAGTACAAAGTATATGGAGAAAATGGGGAGGGAGAAACTTGAGAACACATTATGGGGAGAGAGGGTGGGGGAATGTATATGGATACAATATGGGGAGCAAAGGGGGGTAATGAATATAGACTCAGTATGAAAAGCGAAGGGAGAATGTATGTGGATGCAGCATAGTGAGCAATCGAGGGGAAAATAAATTTTAGGACAGGTGAGTGAAGGGGGAATTTAATTACACAATACAGGGAGAAATGGGGGAATTTGAGGACACAGTATGGGAAGCAAGGGAGTAAATTTGAGGACTAAGTATAGGGAGCAAGGGACTGGGATGGGTGCAGACAAAGCATGAAAAGTGAGGGGGATGAATGAAGAGGTAGTGATGAGACAGTATGGGATGAGAAAAAGGTTAATTGGCACAGAATAGAGAAAAGGTAGTGTAGGGGGTGGTATGGAGAGGGGGTAGCATGGGGGACAGTGTGAGGCCATAGCAAGGAAGAGACAGTATGCTGAGGAGAAGGATTATTATTATGGGGCACAGTATAGAGACTGGACAATATAGGGGGAACACAGTGAGAAATGATTGTGTGAAGTGAGGGCCCAGTATGGAAAGAAGGCAGTGTGGAGGGCATGTACCATAAGATGAACATTGGGGGATCATATTTTGTACAGGAACACAATGAGAAGCAATTATTTATTCAGGGGCACAGTGTATGGCAGATATTTTTATTCAGGATCATTATGTGCCGCAAAAGACCAGAGAAGATAGAAATCTGCAGAGATGAGCTCTGGATGTGATGTCATCTTGGTGTATGGACAAGATGAAGAAAAGAAAGAGAATGACTCCAATCAAATAGAACATGATCTATAATGTGCCTGGATGTAAATTATTATTTGTGATACTTAATAAAACTCATTAGTACTGTGGCTCATGTATGGTTCGCAGTCTGATGATGACTAATAACAATGGTAAGGACACACTAGCAGTTGTTGCTAAGGACAGACTGGGAGCTGTAAGGTCATGCAGTACAAACATATATGGGTCAGACCTGACATTACAATTGATGTAGCATGCACTTATAGTAGTTCTTGTGATATATTCCTGTGCTAATGATGGTTTTGATGCTGCATTTTTGTACTGATGCGGGTTATATAAATGTATTTCTGTGCTGCTGGTGGTTCTTATGAGGAATTTATATACTGCTTGTGAATATCGGTCTACCTGTGTAAATAAGCTATTAAACAGTCTCATTGGCCCTGATGAAGGAAAACGTTTTCCTTAATGAATAGGATCAATTGGTCTGCTTTTTCAGTTATTTATGACATTACTCAGCAAGGTATTCCAGAAGGAAGTTTTAATTGGAAGAAGTTCTCATTATATGTGTGCCTCCAGCCAGGAGGCATAGTACCTCTAAAAGCTGCTTTCCATGTGTCTATTTCTCGAGCGATCGCATTTGCGATCGCACCCGCCCCCATCGTTTGTGTGGCACGGGCAATTTCTTGCCCGTGTCGCACAATGCTGTAACCCCCCATCACACGTATTTACCTTCCAAACGACCCCGCTGTGGGCGAACATCCACTTCCTGAAGGGTGAGGGACGTTCGGCGTCACAGCGACATCACACTGCGGCCAGCCAATAGAAGCGGAGGGGCGGAGATGAGCGGGATGTAAACATCCCGCCCACCTCCTTCCTTCAGCATTGCCGGCGGGACGCAGGTAAGCTGTGTTCATCGTTCCCGGGGTGTCACACGGAGCGTTGTGTGCTGCGTCGGGAACAATGAACAACAGGACGTTCGATTTTTAGAAAATGAGTGACGTGTCAACGATGAACGAGAAGGTGAGTATTTCTGCTCGTTCATAGTGGTCACATGCTACGATTTCCCTAACGATGCCAGATGTGCGTCACTTACGACGTGACCCCGCGACATATCGTTAGATATATCGTAGCGTGTAAAGCCCACTTTATCCTCCAACAATCCAACTCCCTGAATGGAAGTAGCACTCCCTTAATTAACTCCATGAACTACAATCTGTTACATCTGATCATCCTCTTTATGCCAAATGGAGTGGATGGATTATACAGTCTACCCACTTTGGGTACTGAAGAGAAACTTATTTTATATATCCAATATGCGCCAATATTTTACAAATACTTATATTGGACTACACTGATTGTTGACTGGCAGTATAGTCATGCCATTGACCTGTCAACCAAGCTAAGGAAGATGAGACAGAGTGGGAAGACATAGAGGGAAAGGCTTGGGAAGTGCATAGACACTCCCAGAGCACTTATGCCTCATTTGCGTTAAAACAGCAAATTAGTTTTTTCAGCCATGGAGCAACAGATTGCATCAGTAAAAGTATGGCTAGCATTATCTTTCAAAGATCAAGACAACCATATAAACAGTTAGGAGGTATGGATCATTCTGACAATTCCCTTCAAAAGGACTGTCAAAGGAGGGAAACCTTCCCAGACAAAATTTATAGGAATAGTTTGCCTATTTAATGTGATTAGATTTAATCCCACACTAAGCAATAAATAAGTGGCTCCCACATGAGCAAAAAATGTGAGTCTTAGCATTAAAAACATAAACATAAGTGAAAAAAATATATTTCAGATTGAAATAACATTTTATTTGCAGTAGCCATGTATTGCAGCCAGGAGAATCTATTGTGCAGTCCAACGATCCATTGCTTTCATTGTTTACAGCAGGTGACTGTCTAATCCACTGATTGATTTTCATAGATGTGATCCAGGAATTCTAGTCCCCTCTGATCTTAATCTCTTCCTACTTCAGAAAGTAAAATGTGCTATCAAAATTCCCGTGTCAGATTTCAGTTTCAGAACTTTGCAAATTATTCTACTGGCTGCCTTCTAAAGTTCAAATATTTGTCTATCACATCAAGAACTTTTCCTGACAAACTACTTACTAAACTAACAATACAACTTCCCATACAAAAAGCTGAGCCTGAAATCTAAAAGTAAATTGAAGGAGGTAGGGGCCTATCTTTTTAGTACCCCGCCTAATACATTAGTTCTTGATCGGGATCTTATCATCATCTTCATTATTGCTTTTGCAAAAAAATTTCTAGTGTAAAAATGGTTTAAAGCCTGGGTTCACACAAGTGTAGATTCTCTGATGCGAGAGAATGGGATCGATTATACAAGTTACACTCGGATCAAAGTGTTTGTTCTGAGTGTCAGTGTAGTGTGCAACGAGTCTCTCAGATAGGCTGGAGTCACACTAGCGTATGGCATCCGATGCGAGAGCATCAGATGAGATATGCTAATGACCCCCGACTCAGGCTCTGCTGCGAACGTGAGCCGAGTGTCATGCAACTGCATCTTGCAATTGGGTCACTGGTCAGGCTGTGAAGCTGAGGGTGGGTGCTGCGGAGGAGAGGGAGGGGTAAATCTCCCCATCTCCTCCATTGTAAGCCTATGTGTATATCGCACTGTACTGGTATAACATCCAAGTGCACTTGAATGGGTGCGAGGGATACGGCTCTCGCAGAAAATTGCAGCATATTGTGACTTTCTGGATGCCAGAAAAGCTGACCAACTGCTCTCCCTCATTGACTAACATTGGGCAGAGTGCAATGCGAGATTTTCTCGCATTGCACTTGTCCGTTTTTAACGCTCGTGTGAGCGTGCCCATAAAAGAATTGTAGCACACTGTCAGGAGAAGATGGAGAAAAAAATGGAATTTCGTCAACTTCTCCATTCTGTGAATCCATTGAAATCGAATTGCACTTTCATGTCATCTGAGTGCAGACTAAAGATTTCCACACACCCAGAAACTTGCATGGGTGCGTAACATCCAATTTGCGCAGCAAATCACACCATTCTGTAATTTTTTTTCACTGATGGATTTCGTCCTTGGCAAAATATAGGCAATCATTGTTTTCTTTTTAGGTACAATATAGCAATATTTTCAGCCACCTCTTATGCATAATAAGCTATGTCTCAATCCCATTAATTGGAAAACCTAATTAAATAAGTTAATAAAAAGAAAAAAGAAAAAGAAGAAAAAATAGCACTCGCCCAATGTATACGCAGAAGTGAGAGCATTCTAATATTGAATTTTATGTTTGCACCTTATTCATTGATTAACTTGCACCTTTTTAAAGTTAACTACTTGATTTCATAATTTATTTCTTTTCACTTTTCAGTGTAGGTGTGGGTGGGATTTTCCTTATCCAGCTTTAGCCTAGTTTGTGATCTTATGGAAATGTTGCAAAATCTTTGCACAATTGCAATCCAGCTATTTACTGAAGTATAAAATCTATAAAAAAAAAATTGGAGCCACTTCTGCTAATATACAAAACACAACACATTTGTAGCAGCCACAGATATGCGTGATTTCTGCCCAAGACACAGAAAATAAATGATATAAATAAAACAAAAAAATAATCGGGCTCAGTAGATGGCATTGTAGCCTTGCAGCACTAAGCCTCTGGATTCAAATGGCATGAAGGACAGCATCGGAAAAGAGTTTCTGTGTTTTCCCCATATCCTCCAGGTACTCCAGCTTAGACATAAGCGAACCTGTTTGATAAAGGTTTGCCAATTTCAAATTCGGTACAAGCCTTAGCATGTTCGGCTTGGGGTCAGTAACATGAACACTTTCCCCAAAAGTCGTCAATGTTCATTTTTGTTCGACAAAGGCTTGTGTCATTGGCTGCCTGAGTCACATGTTCCTCTGCATATAAAATGAGGATATGCGGCATCAGTGCCATTTTGTGAATGTTAAACATTAGGGAAGGTTCTGTTGCCGCTGCTGCCGCTGGTGCTGCTTGATAGTTAGCTTAGCTAGGGGTTTAGTAATAGGTAGTTGAGATAGATAGAAGAGCGATAAAGGAGAATAGGGGGACGTGCAGTGTAGGTAAAGGTATGTGCCACAAATCGGCATTTCATGATAGAAATAGGGATTGCTACTTGTGAGTACCTGCTAAAGAGTTGCCCGTGAACAATCTAAATAGGTATTGCTACTTATTAATGCCTTCTCCAAATTACCCAGTGAACCACATTTCTAGGTATTGTTATGGCCCCATTACACGCAACGACGTATCTAACGATAGATCGCTGGGGTCACGGATTCCGTGACGCACATCCGGCATCGTTAGCGATGTCGTTGAGTGTGACACCAACGAATGGCCGTTTACAATCAAAAATACTCACCTTATCGTTGATCGTTGACACCTCATTCATTTTCATAAAATTGTTGATTGTTGAGGATGCAGGTTGTTCGTCGTTCCCGAGGCAGCACACATCGCTATGTGTGACACCTCGGGAATAACGAACTACAGCTTACCTGTGGCCACCGGCAATGAGGAAGGAAGGAGGTAAGTGGCATGTTACGGCTGCTCATCTCCGCCCCTCCGCTTCTATTGGGCGGCTGCTTAGTGACGCCGCTGTGATGCCGCATGAATTGCCCCCTTAAAAAGGAGGTGGTTTGCCGGCAAAAGCAACGTCGCTAGGCAGATAAGTTTGTGTGACGGCTCCTAACGATATTGTGCGCCATGGGCAGCGATTTGCCCGTGATGCACAAACGACGGGGGCGGGTGCTTTCACCAGCGATATCGCTAGCGATATCGCTGCGTGTAAAGCCCCATTTAGTCAATAGTGCCAGCTCTAAATTTGCTAGTGAAATATCTAAATAGGTCTTGGCACTTTACAGTACTTACTCCAAATTACACAGTGAACCAAATTTCGAGGTATTGCTTTACTACTTATTACTACCTGTTCCATATTGTGCATTGAACCACATTTCTAAGTATTATTACTTAGTAGTGTCTGCTCTAAATTTGCTAGTAAACTAGCTAAATAGGTCTTGGTACTTGTCAGTGCCTGCTCCAAATTAGCCAGTGAACCACATTTCTAGGTATTGTTACTTAATAGTTCCTGCTTTAAATTTGCTAGTGAACTGGCTAAATAATTATTGGCACTTTTCAGTGCCTTCTCCAACTTAGCGAGTGAACCACATATCTAGGTATTGTTACTTAATAGTGCCTGCTCTAAATTTGCTAGTGAACTGGCTAAATAGGTCTTGGCACTTTTCAGTGCCTGCTCCAAATTAGGCAGTGAACCACATTTCTAGGTATTGCAACTTATTACTGCCTGCTCCAAATTACCCAGTGAACCACATTTCTAAGTATTGTTACTTCGTAGTGCCTGCTCTAAATTTGCTAGTGACTACTGGGTAGCCACTGTGTTAGATCCACAGTACAAGAGCAAATTTAGCAAGATGCTTCCCCCCTGGAAAGGGACGTGCGGATGCTGGACAAAACAAGCTTGTAGACCATATTATCAGTAGTTTTACACAAGACAGCAGTGAGGCACACAGTGTGCATCGCAGTTCTAGTATTCCAACCATGGGAACGTCGCGTCATCAATGCAGAAACATTAGCAGCAACATTTCAAGTGGCAGAAGCAATTTCTGTGAGGTTTGCCACAGATTTTTTAGATCATCCCATGCACCAGCAGAACACAGTAGACGTCTGACACACAGTGAATGACTGGAGAGGATGGTGCAAGAGTATTTAGAGCTCAATATCGATGCCATAAGGGGGGATTGGACCATTTTGCATTTTGGTCTTCAAAAATCGAAGAGTGGCCTGAGATCGCCAGTCACACCTTGCAGCCAGCGTTCTCTTAGAACGTATCTTCAGCACTGCTGGCGGAGTATTGACAGATAAATGTATCCAGCTGTCCTCTGAAAGTGTAAACCGCCTAACTTTCATAACGATGAACAAGTCGTGGATATCCAATGACTTTGCCATCCCAGTGCCAGACTGTGCAGACTAGATGATGGTGTAGTACAAGGGTTCTGGGAGCAAAAGGCTATACTTGTTGGTCATCTTTCTGTCTCTGGTGAAGGTAGAAATTCTGGCTCAGACCTTGTTACAGGGTCGGTTCCATGCATCCATGTTACGGTTTTGGACTATGTGTAGTTTGTGCCAATTGTTGCCACTTTTCCTGTTGTCTGACTTTAATGTTTGGAAAAGTGACTCCAAATGGGGTCTCCAAATTGTCTTTTGGCTGTAGTGCCAGAGTTCTGGAAGCAAGAGGACTATGCCTGTCTGTCATCTTTCTGTTTCTGCTAAAAGTAGAAATGTTGGTTCAGACCTTGTTACAGGGCCAGTCCCACGCATCCATGTTGTGGCATTGGACTATTTGTAGTCTGTACCAATTGTTGATACTTTTCTTGCTGTGTGACTTAATTTTTGGAAATGTGGACACTTAAAGTAGGGTCTCCAAATTGAGTCTTGTCTGTACTTGCAGGGGTATGGGTGCAAGAGGCCTAATCCTGTCGCTCATGCACCTTTTGATTTTTAAAATTGAAATGTCAGGCCAAATCCTGTGTGTTGCATGGATCATATCTCACTGCTGTGCAAAGACAATATGGGGAAATCGGGAGCAATTGAGGCCACTGTCCTGCTGTCTGCCTGAAATGTTTTTAAATATCAAGACTTCAAGATGGGTCTCCAAGCTGTGTTATATCTGTACTGGCAGAGGTGTTGGAACAAGAGGCCTAATCCTGTCACTCATGCACCTCTTGGCTTTTAAAATTGAAATGCCAGGCCACATCCTGTGTGTTTCATGGACTTTACCTTCCTTCTGTGCAAAGACACTATGGGGAAATGGAGGGCAATTGATGCCACTGTCCTGCTGTCTACCTGAAATGTTTTTAAATCCGATGACTCCCAAGATGGGTATCCAAGCTGTGTCTTGTCTGTATTAGAAGAGGCGTGGGAGCAAGAAGTCTAATCCTGTCATTCATCCCACTTTTTATTTTTAAAATTGAAATTCCAGGCAACATCCTGATTATTGCATGGAGTATACCTGACTGGTGTGGAAAGACACTATGGGGAAATAGGGAGGGGGCAATTGATTAATGCTATCTACCTGAAATCCTTTTAAATATCAAGACTCCAAGATGGGTCTATAAGTTGTGTTTTGTCTGTAATGGCAGGGGTGTGAGAGCACCAGCGCTATACCTGTCTCGCATCCACCTCAATATTTATTATGTCAATAGTCTAGAAAGCTAAGTGTTATGCCAAAACACTGGTGTTGCACTGTAAAATGTATTTTTGTTGTTTTGAAAGATTTTTGACCACCTAAAGGTGTTTTCTCTGCTTTAATTTTGGCCTCCCATTGAATCCATTGGGGTTTGAAAAGGTTTGGTGTTTGGTTTGGCGAACAGTGTGGTGAACATAGCGTTTGTTTGGTAAGACTCAGTGAACCAAACATTGAAAGGTATGCTCATCTCTACTGCTGATCTTAGTATGGCTCAGGTCTCAAATGACCATTCTTTTATCAGCCACACTCTGTACTTACAATCTGTCCAAGTTCGGACATAGCAAAGCCAGGACCATCATGGGATGTCGTGTGGATTACAGTAGAACTTCAAGGGTCATTTTGGGGTTAATAAGGAGAGGAAAGAGGCTGCTGTATTTTATTTCAAATAATAGAGTTTTCTCTGTGTTTGTGTTTATTTCTTTTTACTTATAGGATTAGTGATGGGGAGGTCTCATAGACCTCTACTCAGCATTAATTTTGGGCTTGATGACAGTTGAGTCCTGTCATTAACCCCTGATATTACCCCGATTGTCCCTGCATTGGGGCAATCATGAAGAGCCGGGTAAAGCACCGGGATTGTCACATCTAATGGACAATCTTGGGGCTGCTGCATGCTGCTATTTTTAGGCAGGGGGCTCCCAATAACCATGGGTCTCCTCAGCGTAAAAATATCATCCCCCAGCTGTCGGGCTTTATCATGGCTGGACACCGCATGCTGTTTTTTTACAATTATTTATTTAAATAATAAAAAAAGTCACATGCAGTTCCTCCTATTTTTATACAGAGTCAAGATAAGCACACGGCTAGGGGCGGCAGCCTGTACCCGTATGCTTTATCTGTGCTGGGTATGATATTACAGGGGGACTGCAGGCAGACGCTGTCACACAGGCTGGGGGCGCATCTGACTGCAACTAATCACAAATGCTAGGATGGCTGGTGGGTAGGGAAAGCAAGGAAGCAGTGCATATGGAATGAAAGAAATGAGTGGCTCCTGAAATGATTGCGCTGTCTGGAAGAAGCGTACCACCGCCCTGAGCCTTCATAAGTACCGTGTGCCCCTATCCCCCTATCCCATCTACCAATATTTTTAGTCACCGGATTCTGGTCTCCATAGACTTATATGGGGCCCCAAATCTGGCTCGGATTGAGATTTAAAGAACCAGATAACACAGACCCAGCAGTCCCGGTTATCTCCGAGTCTGCTCATCACTAACCTTAACCCATTCCTTCAACAGAAAGTTATTGTATATCCAGATAGCAAGGAGTTTATCACAATTGGGTGTATTGTTACGACCCAGCAATGGCAGAGACACAGGCATTTTGCCTTCCTTGAAATCCACAGCAGCAGCTGTAATACATAACTAAGCTTTTGCTGTGTGAGTGGAGACCAGAGCTAGCTCTGATCCCAGTACTTTAGCCACTCAGATGCTGCTAGCATGCAGCCCACGATGACATTTTCTGCAGCCCCCCAGCATATTCATGGGAACCACAGCACTCAGGTCAGAAGTTTCATTTTGCCGACCTTTTAAGCCCCCACTTAAACCCCCACTTGCATTGCGAGCACACCCATGCAGTGTTCACTACTGAATGTTGCGTGCCCATGCATTAAAGGATTACATCATTACGCTGGGCAGTGCCAGAGTGAAGACATACTTTGTAGGCAGAGTTAGAATACATTGTGCTCCTGTCAAACAAATAAGGAGAGAAGCGGCAGCCTCCCCAGTGCTGTATTTGACCCTAGCCCTCCCCAATGATGTATGTGTCCCAGCCTCCTCCATGATGTACTTCTCCAAACCTCCCCAGTGGTGTATGTGCCCCAGCCTTCCCAATCATGAATGTGCCACCAGCCTCCTCAGTGATTAATGTGTCCCCACCACCCTGTACTGTTTGTGCACTAGCCTCTTTGTGTTTTACATGTCCCAGCCGCCCCAGTGATGTATGTGCCCACAACCACCCCAGTGATTGTCATGCCCCAGCTCCCCCTGTGAAGTAAGTGCTCCAGCGTTCCCAGTGATGCTTGTGCCCAAGCCTCACCAGTGATATATGTGCCCCAAGTAAGAGGGGGAGAGCTCCGGCACACAACCTCAATGTAGTCAGACACAAAAGTTTCTTTTTATACTTATTTTTATTTTGAAAAAAGAATTCATGCATATGATGTCCACACTTTTAACGTTTCGACCAAATTATGGTCTTCATCAAAGGGACCATCTGTGGTGTTTAGGCCAGGTGAGTTGTAACTAGGAAATGCTTCGCGGCAAATACCAAAGGACCGTTAAATCGAGAATATAATTAGCAGTACAATCTTAAAGCTATAAAACATGTGTAATATGTCAGGCCGCTAAATCAGTTTGGCTCATTCAAATTCTATAGTAGGGTGCTGCCACTGCTTCCTCTATAAGGTACAACAGAGTAGTGTCCTTATCCTAGTTGAGACCAATGTCTGTACATTCTAGTATTGCATATGGAAGTCCTCTGAGCAATAATCACTGTCTCATATAAGGGCACAGGCCGCTGTGTATAGCAAGTAAGGATTTCTGAACCTGTGCAAAATGGTAATAGGACCTGCTCCACACGGAGGGAGCAGGTCCTATTACCATTTTGCACAGGTTCAGAAATCCTTACTTGCTATACACAGCGGCCTGTGCCCTTATATGAGACAGCGATTATTGCTCAGAGGACTTCCATATGCAATACTAGAATGTACAGACATTGGTCTCAACTAGGATAAGGACACTACTCTGTTGTACCTTATAGAGGAAGCAGTGGCAGCACCCTACTATAGAATTTGAATGAGCCAAACTGATTTAGCGGCCTGACATATTACACATGTTTTATAGCTTTAAGATTGTACTGCTAATTATATTCTCGATTTAACGGTCCTTTGGTATTTGCCGCGAAGCATTTCCTAGTTACAACTCACCTGGCCTAAACACCACAGATGGTCCCTTTGATGAAGACCATAATTTGGTCGAAACGTTAAAAGTGTGGACATCATATGCATGAATTCTTTTTTCAAAATAAAAATAAGTATAAAAAGAAACTTTTGTGTCTGACTACATTGAGGTTGTGTGCCGGAGCTCTCCCCCTTACTTAGTCTAAGAATTTTCTCCTGAGCACCTATATGGTGAAGCAAGGTCTTCTCTCTTTTTTTATATATGTGCCCCAGTCTCCCCAGTGATGTATGTTCCACAGCTTCCACAGTGATGTACTTGCCTCCCCAGTGATGTATGAGCCCTTAGCCTCCCCAGTGATGTATATGCCCCCAGCCTCCCTAGTGATGTATATGTCCCTAACCTTTCCAGAGATGTATATGCCCCTAGCCTCCTCAATGATATATAGGCCCCCGCCTCCCCAGTGATGTATAGACCCCACCATCCTCAGTAATGTATATTCCCCAGCCCCCTCCTGTGAAGTGTAGGCCCCCAGCATCTTCTGTGATGTATATGCCCCTACCCAATCCTGTGATATATAGATGCCACAATGCCTCCTGTGCTGTATATGTCCTAGCCTGTCCTGGGATGTATATTCCCGTGCCCCTCCTGTGATGTATATTCACCAGCCTCCTCCTGTGATGTATATGACCCAGCCCCCCACTTTGACATATAGATGACCCAGCATTGTCTGTGATGTATAAATGCTCCAGTGTCTCCTGTGATGTATATACAACAGTCCCGATGTCTCCTATGTGATGTATATGCTTTATAAAACTTAATATCACAAAGACTTGACTGCACTCCAGACCGATGTATACCAGGGAAACCAGTTGTGAGAAGCAACATGATCAATATCACCCAACATCACAATCACACCAAACAGAAGCTCCAGCCACTACAGTAGGCGTGAGTTAATTAATTGTTTGATCTAATATAGCAGGATGAATTTCAAATTGCTAATTTGGTGCAGCCCCAAAAGGTTCGTAGAAATTTCCAAATGGTTCCCAGTGGAAAAAAGGTTGCTCACCCCTCATGTAATATATTTGAACGCTTTTGTCCTTCCGTTTTCTTTCCTTTCCTTTTGTCTGTCTTTGTTTCTATATTTTACAAATTCTTCATGTGATGTTTGCTGTTCAGACCAAAGTTATTGAATATTTCACAATTATTTAAGAGTACATAATAGCAATATTTTCTATTGACATAGTCATTTTTGCTTTGTGTTATTTAGGCTGTAAGCTCTATCACACATGGTCCTCACAAAAAAATGGGCAGATATTTTAAAAACTGGTGAATAAAGAACAGTCTGTCTATGTCTTTGTTTTTCTGGCTTTAAACCACATCATCTGTTCCACACTAGTGTTTATTACATATGCATATTTAAAGCAGCTGGAAAGATCATCTCCTAGACAGGGACATCCATAAGTCCTTCAAGTATAGTTCAGGTCTGTCACATTCCTATCTTTGCAACGTTAGCAGCTTTGGGAAGCAGGGCACTAACTTTTGCCACTATTTTATGATGGTGCTAAAGGTAAAAATGTACCACTCAGAAGAACACTGGCACATTCGTACTTAAGTTTAAGCAGAAAAGGAAACTTCAATTGGTAGAAAGCCAACAATTTCAGCAGCCAATGTGCAAATGTAAAAATCGTTTTACAGACATCTTGGCTGTTTAACTAATGCTTGATAGTTTGTCGTTAATCTCAGTATGCATATACTTTTTAAGCTACTTTGTTTTTTTAATAATTTACTCAACAAAAAAAACCCCAAAAACTGGAAAACAAAAACAAACCTAATAATAAATCTAAAATTACTGATAGTTGCTAATGGGTAGTCATGCCGGGACACATATTTTTGAGCGCAGCTTAGCAGTTTATAAAATCATAAAAGAAGACATACTCATTACTCACCTTACCAGCTAGTACCTCATTGACTTCTTTACATCCTGCTTTTCAGATGAGATCCTTACATTATCTTGTGACCACTGAGGCCAATCACTAATAATAATAATAATAATAATAATAATAATAAAGTTTATTTATATAGCACCAACATATTCCGCAGCACTTTACAATCCGGTGGGGGTTGTATAGACAAATACAAAACAAAATGGCACATAATTCAACAGCTACAGTGGGAATGAGGGCCCTGCTCGAAAGCATACAATCTATGGGGAAGCACTGTCTATAATGGATTAGGGTTACCACTCTGGCCAGTGATTGGTCAGTGTTTTCATTGTTTTTCCAAAAACATTTCCTAAATTAGAAAAATACTTGTGAGCAGGAAAGCCCCTGCTGTGTAAACAGGCACACATATACAAACACATAAATACACATAAATATACACATTGGGGCAGATTTACTAAAAATACCTAATTTGTAGACATTTGTAGGAAAAACTGTGGATAGGAGCGCAGAATTGGGTCTTACTATGTAAGGTAACATATAAGCCAAGGTAATTTCACTCACCTATTAGGGTTGTGCCAGTCACAACTCCTAAAAATACATTAAGATGGCAATAGCCACAGCCCCTGAATGCTAATTCAGAAGTAACGGGGGAGAAATGGGGTGTATGCCGCGCTATCACCAGAAAAACAGATATTGATTATTTCATCTGTTTATTCTTTTATTCAGCGCGGCATACACCCGATCTCTCCCCCATTACATCGTAATTTGTAGACATTGTGACTCCAATTCTGGAGTAAATTTCTATTGTAAATTCTAGAGTAAATTTCTTTGAAAAGTTGAAAACTTTTTGTGCATCTCTTAAGGCTGCTTTATATGCAGTGACATTGCTAGCGATGTTGCTAGTGATAGCACCCGCCCCCGTCGTTTGTGCGTCACGGGCAAATCGCTGCCTGTGGCGAACAATATCGCCGGTACACGTCACACATATCTTCCTAACGACATCACTGTGGCCGCCGAACAACCTCTTTTTTAAGGGGGAGGTTCGTTCGGCGTCAGAGCGACGTCACTCAGCGGGCCACCAATAGAAGCGGAGGGGCGGAGAGCAGCCGCATGAACTTCACTCCCACCTCGTTGCCGGAGGACGCAGGTATGCTGTTGTTCGTCGTTCCCGGGGTGTCACATGTAGTGATGTGTGGTGCCTCAGGAACGACGAACAACCTGTGTCCAAAATGAGCAACGATATTTGGGAAATGAACGTCGTGTTAACGATCAACGATTTGGTGAGTATTTGTGATCGTTAGCGGCCGCTCGTAGGTGTCACATGCAACGACGTCGCTAACAAGGCCAGATGTGTGTCACGAATTCTGTGACTCCTACGATATCTTGTTAGCGATGTCGTTGCGTGTAAAGTGGCCTTTACTGTGACTATTGGCATTTTCATGCCAGTTTTTTCCAGCTCTACCAAAATGGATGGAGTTGGGGAAAGACAGTTGCATGACGGGGAAATGAGATGGCACAAATAATCTAATTCATGAAATGAAATCTTACTCCAGTTATGCCAATCTTCAGAGACTCCTTTTTTAATTAAGAGGCATGTGCCTCCTAATAAAACCAGTTACATTTAACTCCCATACACCACCCTTAGGATAGGTTGTAATTGGGCCCCCTGCCCCCAAAAAGAAAATATATCCATATATACTGTATAACACAAATATGAGTAGACCTCTTGCATTTTTATAAATATTTTATTATATCTTTTCATGGGACAACAATAAAGAGATGACACTTTGATACATTGCCTGAACCTGGGCACTCAGCACACGGCCTACTTAGGTAATAATACATATGACCATTGTGGGTTTTGGTATCAGACGTGTTGTGCCTGGGGTAATTTAGTTTAGGATTGATTAGCCTAGTAATCCATATGTGGTTTGTGTGGTTTATTTAAATAGCTAGTTTTAACTTTATTTGCTTCTATTATATGGTTTTTAGTGGCCTAGGAATTATGACACAAAGCAAAATTGAAGAATTGTATTGAAGGAGCAAACTCACCAATTATATTATGATGGGGTGCAGGGAAGGGGGAGTAGGGAACGTCCGGACAACAGCCATTTCCCGCGTGTCAAGCCGCGCTTCAAAAAGTCCTAATCATCAGATCACAGGACATGGTTCCATTAATCCATATCCTTAGTCGGCTTTTCTTTAGCAAACTGTTAGCAGGCTTTCTGCATCATCTTTAGCAGAGGCTTCCTTCTGGGACAACAGCCACTCAGACCAATTTGATGTAGTGTGCGTCGTATAGTCTGAAAATTAGCAGGCTGACCCCCCCACCCCTTTAACCTCTTCAGAAAAGCTAGCAGCACTTATATGTCTATTTTGAAAAGACAACCTTTGGCTATAATGCTGAGCGTGTGCACTTCTTTGGTCTACCACTGTGAGGCTTGTTCTACAGCTCATTGTCAGGATGTTGGCAAACGTCGAATAACCTAAGCCATCTTTATGTACAGCAACAATGTTTTTTTTTTCAGATCCTCAGAAACATCTTTGCGATGAGTTACCATGGTGAAGTTCCAGTGATCAGTATGAGAGAGTGTGTTCAATAACACTAAATGTAACACACCTGCTCCCCATTCACACATTGTAACACCAAAGAGTCACATGACATCAGGGAGGGAAAATGGGCATGTCAGATTTTCACTCAGGGGTGTATTCACTTTTGTTGCCAGCAGTTTAGACATTGATGGCTGTATGTTGAGTTATTTAGAGTGCACAACAAATTTGCACTGTTATACAAGCTGTACACTGACTACTTTACATTGTATTAAAGTGTCATATCCTTAATGTTGTCCCATGATAATATATAACAAAATATTTATAACTATGTGAGGGGTGTGATATACTGTACATATACATACAATATGTGGCAGATTCATATCTCCTAACCTTTATAAGAAGGAAAAGGATGCATATTGTATCAAATACACAGTGATTATTCCCAATTGAAGACCTTTAGTGTTCTTACCCATGATTTCCCTGTAATTGTCAATAAAAATTATGATGCTCCCAAAAATGCCCCACTCCCCACATACATTATAATGACTGTTCAGAGCATCTAGCAAAGTATGATGTTCCAACAAAGTCACCATCCACCAATACAGTATAACACCCCCACAACATGATGCCCCTACTACAATATTCCCATAGTTCCCCTCCACACAGTATCATACCTCCACTTAGTATGAGATCCCCACTCAGTATGATATTACAACAGCCTTCACTCAGTATACCCCCCGCATCCAGTATAATTGCCCTCCCTGCTTCCCATGCATTATGATGGCACTCACAGTCCACTATCCATTATGGTAGCTCCCACACCCCTACACTTCCAGTAGTATGATGGACTCTACAGTCCCCGCTCAGTATTAGGACCTCCAAAACTCAGTATGGGGCCCCCCCACACTCATCAATATTTATGAGCCCACCACAGACCCCACTCAGTATGATGACCGCACAGTCTACTACTCAATATGTAGCCCCCTGATGGTATGATGGATTGCTTTGCTCACCCCCACAATAGCCCCGTCAGTCTCCAATTAAGGGGGCCTCTACTGCCCCACACTCAGTACGATGGCCCCTAGCAGTATGATAGTCCCAATAGCACCACTTACAGTTTGAAGGACCCCAGAGAACCCATGTAGTATGATGGCCACCTCAGTATCATATTATGCTCCTATAGTCCCCCACTCAGTATGGGATCCACCACATTACCCCACTCAGTATCATGGCCTCCATAGCATACAACTTAGTATCATTTCCTCACAGTCCCCCACTCAGTATGACAAACTCACAAAGTCCACCCCCCACTCAGTATGATGGCGCCATGTTCCCACATTCAGTATGAGGTCCCCACAGTCTATCCTTCAGTATGATGGCCCCCAAACCTTCAAACATTAAGAAAAAACAAAAACACTACTAACCTTACCACATTTCCTCAGTGCCATGTTGTTCGAGTCGGGTTAGAGCACATCATACTGATTTATAACATGGCTTGGTGCTTTCACAGTGATGCTCTATACTCTGCCTGCAATAGGGCAGAGCAGAGTAAATAAAATTGCTCTGTTGGCAGCGCATGCATGGTCACATCTACAAGTCATCTCTAAAGCTATGAATGCTCCAACCTCTGTATGCAGATGACCAGCACAAAAGCACGCGAAAGCGGTGAGACACATTGCTGCTGCTGCTGCTCCGTGAAGGCATATGGGTGGCACATGCACAAATTGAGAACTCAGAGTTATGACTTGTAGATGCCCCACGCATGTGCCACCAGTGTTGCCAATAGACTGCAGACCTATTTATTGGAGCCCAAAAAATTACTGTGCCGGTGTCAGATTTAAAATAGGAGGCAGGTCACTGATGGATCTATCATTTAAACAAATGAGACAAATGGAGAGATAAGAGCATGAAGAAAAGACCTTGCCCACGAAACACCCGATGTATTGAAATGTGATTATGCCAAAACTTCAAGCACAGATTAAACAAAAAACACAAAACAAATTTCTTCACCACAGGTATAATTTTAATCAGTATTACAGTGCCAAAATGGCAATGTCTGTACTTTACTTAGTAACATCCTTTTTGACAGGTTCTCTATAAATTTTGTGGGGAGAAATAATCTAGAAAGAAGCAATAGCTTGAGCCTGTAACACTTTAGGAAAAGTGAGAAGCAAAAGGTAATTTTTGATTCCAGAACTAAAAAAACATGGGGGACGAAGGAAACAAAATAAAAAGAGTTATACTAATATTAATAGTCATAATAAATAAAAATAAGGAAAATACAATTTTAAAATAACAGTGTGTTTTTGAACATTTACACAATGTTTACATAATCTTTACTTTGCTAAAGGGTTATATGAAATATGTATATGAAACTATCTACTGTAGTGAATGGAAAGAAACCATATTGTTTAACCCCTTCAGCCCCCGGGCACTTTCCGTTTTTGCGTTTTTGTTTTTTGCTCCCCTTCTTCCGAGAGCCGTAACTTTTTTATTTTTCCATCAATCTTGCCATATAAGGGCTTGTTTTTTGTGGGACGAGTTGTACTTTTAAATGAAACCATAAGTTTTACCATATAGTGTACTGGAAAACGGCAAAAAAATTCCAAGTGCGGAAAAATTGCAAAAAAAGTGTGATTGTACCATAGTTTTTGGGATATTTTATTCACGGTGTTCACTATATGGTAAAACTGATGTATCTATGTGATGCCTGAGGTCAGTGCAAGTTTGTAGACACCAAACATGTATAGGGGCAAAAAGAAAGATTGGTATCCGCTCACCTGTAGCCAAAGGAGGGGTCACCGTATCCAGGACTCGTGCAAGGGAAAGGGTATACTGGCAATCCAGATTGTAGACAGAGGGTAATCCAGCAACAAAGTCCAAGGGATATTAAAATCCAAAAATTTTTTTTTAAATCAAATTAAAATCCATATAAAAAAAGGTCCAAACAGGGTATAAACAACTGTCAGAGAGGATGCATTTCGAACCCAATGGCTCTTAGTCAGTCTCTACTGAATGAATGGAAATGGACTAATTAAAATAAGCTGTGAACCCAGTGAGGACAGAAGTGGGAGGAGAGTAAAGAAGCCAGGGTAAGGAAGAAAAGAAAAAAAAAACAAAAAAAAACAAAACACCAAAACAAAAAAAAAAAAAAAGAATCATGGAAAAACATTTTTTACAGATGCATTCAATAAATAAAGTGCAACTCGCTCTTGCGGTTCATGCCTAGAGGAGATCGTGTATCTGACCCGCCCCAGGGCCGTGGGGTACTTGGTTCCGGGTATTGGCTAATGGGATTATGTCACGGGGGCCTGTGCCCGGTTCCGTGGCCCTGGTGGTCGCTGACAGTCAATAAATAATAAAAATAAAAAAAAATAATAAAGAAAAAAAATAAATAAATAAATAAATAAATAAAAGTATTTTGTGACGCCACCTACGGTTCCAGTATGGTTACTGGGGCTGCAGGTCAGACCTCTGGGGTGATGGTTAGGCAGCCAGTTGTTTACGCTTCCCGTAGGTGAAGCGGGGTCCCCAGGGTAGTTTTAGTAGTACACAGATATGGCCGTTTTTCCTCACAGCCTTTTCAACTGTCACTTTAGTGCAGCCTATGGCTTCTCAGATGAAAGAAATAAAGTGCGTCACACCAATTCATTAACTCTGACCAGATTTTTACTTGCAGGTGTTAAAAAGGGGTTCAGTTTCTGATGTTACAGTTTTTGGGTAATCTGGGCACAGTTCAGGATCTCTGCACCAGGTCAGTTGTGTGGCCTCCCTGCTGCGCTATGTTTCTCCTTGGTACTAGGCTGCCTGTAGCTATACCTTGTCCCTCTCTCACTGTCTTCACCTGTATGGCAGGCGGCGGGAGCTTCTCTAAGGGGCACTGCTGTACTCACTGCGGTCCCTAAGCATTGTGTAGCGGCTTTGCCTTCAGGTGCTGCTTCGGTCAGGAGATCTGCAGTCTCCCTGGCCCCAGGTCTTTATTGCTGGGCAGATTAGATCCCTCACAATCTCAGACGCCGGTGTCCGATAATCAGCGCTGTTCCTTGGGGATGAATCGATCTGGCTCCACCTCCCCGGTCACTCCTCTTTTGCCTCACTCTTGATCCCTCAGGTGGTCATGTGACGCCCTGGGCAAGCCAGGGGTCACAGGTCACAACACCACCACACCCCACACCCCAGGTAGGCACATCACAGCTAAACTACAAATCCTTGTTGCCTTCCTCCAGAGGCTGATGATTCACACCAGGGGGTGGGCCAGGCGGTTGGCTCCGCCCACCGAGGAGATCACAGTTCTGGAGGCGGGAAAACCAGGCAGTCCAGTGAGGGACATGAAGGAGTAAACAACAGTGAGATTAGCCCAGGCAGGGCAAGAGTGAAGAGGAGTAAACAGCGAAGTGAAAGTAGTGAAAGTAGAAAAGTGGAAAAGGAGGAAAGCAAGTGAAGTGACAGTAAAGGAAGAAAGCCTGAAGGGTCCAGCTTTGTGTAGGGCCAGATCAGCAAGGTCAGCGACGGCGGTGACTGTCTGGAGGGGGACCGTTTGGAAGTTCCTGGAAGGACCCCGTTGGCTGTGTGCCCGGTGGTCTGGAGCAGTGTTCTGAAGGACAGTCAGCACCAGGGCAGGGGCCTCTCGGACCCCGGCAAGGCTAGGAGTCGCCAAATTTGCCGAATCCGTCAGTGAAGGGGACGTAGATCCCCCAACAACCAAGTCCCGATTGAAGGCAACAGCCCAACCCGAATCGGAGAGACACCGCCACCGCCACGGCACCAGTTTCTCAGGGCCAGCGCCTGCGGGCAAAGTGTAGGGCTCCTCCGGCCCAGATTGAAGCCGGGGAGCGGGTAACCGGAGGGAATCCACCGCTACCACAAGTCAACCATAGGTGCAAGGAAGAGGGACATCACCGTCACCTACCAGGAGTGCAGGTGCAGCCGTCTGTGGGACCGTCCTACCAGCCGTTTGGTTTACCGTACAAACTGTGTCCACGTCTCAGGCTGAGTGAGTACCACAGTGCCGCAAGGCACAGCGCTGCCCCCGTGTCCCCGCGCCCACCAGGCCCCGCACCTCACAAACCTTCACCGGGCCCCGGGATCACCAACCCCTGCCCACGGAGGGGCAACACAACACCTGGCTGCTCCGCATCACCATCCCCGGGATCCCCGTATTGAGCAGCGGTGGTGAAATCACCACAACCGTGGGTGGCGTCACGGACAATAATCATCCCCACACCCAACAACTCCCTTTCACTCACGGGCGAGGAGTGCCGCTCGAGAAACCCCCGGGATCCAGCCTACAGCTCGAGCCACCACTGAGCAGCGGCCGCCGGACCCGAGCAGAAGGGGGTGAGCGTAGTGTGCCGACACCCTCCTCCCCGCCCGCGACAACTTGGCGTCACGAACAGGATCTTACCGCTCTGCCATCTGGTAGAGGTGCGCCTTGTTACCGCCGGAGGCATCCGGCAGAAAAATTTCAGAAGCCGCCATCTTTGGCGCGAAAAGTTCCCGCTCGAGCGTCTTCTCGAGCAGTAGAGGCGCGAAGGTCAGAACCCCGCCCCGAGAGAGGAGGGGCCGGAAAGAGCTAAGGGGGACGGAAACAAGATGTCTGCGCCCAACAGAGCCGCTGGAGGAGCGGTGGTCGCAGCCGCAGCGGCACCCGTGGATGGGAATGGGCCTTCCCAGGTCCCGGCCGTACCGGCGGGAGGTGCCGCGGCCCCCGCGCTCGCTCAGGTCATGCCGTTCTCCTTGCCCTATGCGCCCGGAGCTGCCTGGCTACCGCAGTATGACGGGAAACCGGATGCCCTACAGGCCTTCCGGAAAAAGCTTAACCCGTTGCTAGAGCTGTACCCCCTGACCGATAAGCAACGTGCAGCGATAGTGCTAGGCCAGTTAAACGGTGCGGCGGAGCAGGAAGCGGAGACCTGGGCCGAGGGGGACCGGCTCTCTGTAGCCACCATCTTTGAGAAGCTACAGACTGCCTTCGAGACCCGGACTGAAGCTGAGCTGAGGATGCAGTTTTACCAGTGCCGGCAACGAGCTGGGGATAGCATTCGGGACTATGCTCTACGTCTGCAGACCGCCCTCCGCACGCTGAGGCGGGTGAACCCTATTAATGAGGTGGATAGCAACAAGATGTTAGTGGAGCAATTCGCGCAGGGGATGAGGTCCCCTGAGGATCGTAAACAACTCCGGCTGTGGGCCCTGGAACACCCTGATGTGGACTTTGCTGTGCTAAAGGAGCGGGCCATTAAAGCACTACAGCCCCCAGCTGCCGAAGTTCCGGAACCCGCCCCGTGGCCCGTCGAGACGGCTCCCGTTGTGGCGGCCTCACCCAAACCAACCTCTCCAATGCCCGCAGCCCCGAGCAGCACAGTGGAAGAACTGGCAGCCCAGGTCCGTCGCATGGACGGAGACCTTGCCAAAATCCTTGCTGCACTACAACCTCTGACCAGATCTCAGCCTCCAGCACAGATACAGCTTGCTGACAGCCCTGAAGATGTACCCTGGATGCAGCGGAGAGGTGGTAATCCCCCGCGGAGCAGGCCTCCAATCTGCTACAAGTGCCGTAAGCCAGGGCATTACTTTCGAGAGTGCCCGTTAAACGAGCAACCCCTGGGGCCCCGGGCCAATCCTCAGGAGTAGAACCCCGTGGCCCCTCGGACTGGCGGGATCGGTATATCGGAGCTCGACCCATCATTCCCGTGGTTGTGGACGGTATACCGGTGATGGCTCTCTTGGACACTGGATCCCAGGTAACCACCATACCATACACATTGTACCAGCGGTATTGGGGGGCGGACGAGCTGGCACCCCCAGATACTAGTATAACGCTGATTGCTGCCAATGGACTCCCCTTGACCCAAGTAGGGTATAAGCAGGTGGCCATGACAGTGGGGCAAGCTGAACTGCAACACCAGGGTATGATTGTGATCATGAATGAGCCCAGTGATCATAACCCGAAGATAGTGCTAGGAACCAATGTGATGGAGCACTGTATGAGTGATGTGTTGGCCCTATTGCAACAGCTGGCCGCCACGGCGGCGGGGAGCCGACAGAGAGCTGTGCAGCGTGAGATCGAGCCTTGATGTACCGCCAGCATGTAAATTCCACAGGAGGAGAGATTGGTGGAGTGAGAGTGATGGATGTGGCCCCGTTGCTTGTGCCCCCTAGAAGTGAGATGATGATTTGGTGTAGGGCAGTAGTAGGACCTTAGGGGCGTGACTACCCTGCCATGATGGAGCCCATACCCTCCGAGCACTGGCCCACCGTAATAGCCGCCCGAGGGGTGGTAGACGTGAAAAAGGGGAGGGTGCCCGTGAGGTTGTTGAATTGTGGGGAGGAAGAAGTCAGGCTTCCCCGGTATGCTACCATCGCCAAACTGCTCACCCTCACACCCTCACACCATCCACGAAACCAGTCCCTCGGTCTCCCCACCTGCTCCCAGCATTTCCCCACCGCAGGGGGAGGTGAAAGAGTGGCACCAACAGCTACATGTGGGCACTGACGATACCCCTACACATCACAAAGCGGGGGTATACAGGGTGGTGCAGGAGTATGAACAGGTATTCAGTAAGCACCCACTAGACTTCGGGCAGATCAAAGGGGTCCAACATCACATCCCCACTGGTGAACACCCCCCTATCAAAGAGAGGTACCGGCCTATTCCCCCTGCACATTACCAGTGTGCCAAAGATATGTTGAGGAATATGAAGGAGGCAGGGGTCATTCGGGATAGCTGTAGTCCCTGGGCCGCTCCGTTGGTACTGGTCAAGAAGAAGGATGGTACCATGCGGATGTGTGTGGACTACCGGAAGATTAATCAGATAACCCACAAAGATGCCTACCCGCTGCCCCGTATTGAAGAATCGTTGGCCGCACTGCGGACGGCAAATTATTTCTCTACCCTGGACCTCACCAGTGGATACTGGCAAGTGGCTGTGGCCCCAGAAGACCGGGAGAAGACCGCCTTCACCACCCCAATGGGGCTCTGCGAATTCAATAGCATGCCGTTTGGGCTGTGCAATGCCCCTGGAACCTTCCAACGGCTGATGGAGTGCTGTTTGGGACATTTAAACTTCGAGACCGTCCTGCTGTACTTGGATGATGTGATTGTTTATTCCCAGACGTATGAAGCCCATCTGGAGCACCTGGCCGAGGTGTTCGCGTCCCTTGCCAAGTACGGGATGAAATTGAAGCCCTCTAAATGCCACCTGCTGAAGCCCAGGGTGCAGTATCTAGGGCATGTGGTGAGTGCGGATGGTGTCGCTCCCGACCCTGAGAAGATCACTGCCATCCAGAGCTGGCCGAGACCAACTACAGTAAGGGAAGTGAGGCAGTTTCTGGGTCTGGTGGGGTACTACCGGCGCTTCATCAAGGGGTACACGAAGATGGCTGCCTCCATGCAAGATCTCCTCGTGGGACAGACCAAAGGGGGAAGACCAGCCCCACTGGTGTGGGAGGACAGGCACGAGGAGTCCTTCCGTCAGCTGAAGGCGGCTTTGACCGGAGAGGAGGTCCTGGCGTATCCGGACTACGGCTGCCCATTCATTCTCCACACTGATGCCAGCAATGTGGGTTTGGGGGCAGTCCTGTCCCAGGTCCAGGAAGGCAAGGAGAAAGTGATTGCCTATGCGAGTCGAAAACTCCGACCGACCGAAAGGAACCCTGAGAACTATAGCTCTTTCAAGCTTGAGCTCCTGGCACTGGTGTGGGCTATCACCGAGCGGTTCCGCCACTACCTGGCCGCCGCAAAGTTCACCGCTTTTACGGATAACAATCCGTTGACTCACATGGACACTGCCAAACTGGGTGCATTAGAACAACGGTGGGTAGCCAGACTGGCCAACTACGACTTCACCATCAAGTATAGGGCCGGTCGTGTCAACATCAATGCTGATGCCCTCTCCCGAATGCCCCACTTGTCAGAAGGTGAGTGCGAAGATGATGACCTCGAGGAGATCGAGTTGCCTGCATTCCACCGGCCATCGATTGAGAAGATCCATGTCCATCAACAACGGGTGAATCTGGATCCGCTACCCAGTCAGAAGTGGCAAGAAGCTCAAAATCAGGCACCTGCGGTCCGCCTGGTCAAGAACCTGGTAGAGCAAGGCGCCGCCGGGATGGACCCTGCCGCCCCAGCGGAGGCCCAACGCTTGTGGAAAGAACGGACCCGGCTGTGCCTGCATCAGGGGAGGCTGTACCGGGAGCTGATTAACCCGAAGACCCACGAGAAGACCCGCCAGTTGGTTATTCCCCAGGCTGATGTGCCCACCGTTCTGCAGGCGTACCATGATGGTGCCGGCCACTTCGGGTGGAAGAAGCTGGAGATGCTGTTAAGAGAGCGGTTCTATTGGAGTGGAATGCGGGAATCGGTGGAAGCCTGGTGTCGGGAATGTGGTCCTTGTACGTTGAGGAGGAAGGATGAAACTAGCCAGAAGGCCCCCCTGCATCCCATCGTTACACACCAACCGTTGGAGCTGGTCGCCTTGGACCATGTAAAGCTCACTCCCAGCCGAAGTGGGTATACCTACGCTCTGACCATAGTAGACCATTATTCTCGGTTCATGGTGGTTGTCCCGGTCAAGGACTTAACCGGCCATACCGCTGCGAGAGCGTTCCACGCGTACTTCTGTCGGCCCCATGGATACCCTGAGAGGGTGCTCACCGACCAAGGTCCAGCCTTTGAGGCGGAGGTATTCCATGAGTTTTGTCAGCTGTATGGTTGCAAGAAGATCCGGACAACCCCTTACCATGCCCAGACCAACGGTATGTGTGAGAAGATGAATCATCTAGTCCTGGGTCTCCTCAACACGTTGCCATTAGAGGAACGGAACCTGTGGCCGGAAAAGCTGCCTGACTTGGTCGATATGTACAATAACATCCCGTCCAGTTCAACGAAGTGCACCCCAGCGTATCTGATGAGAGCTCGGCCTGGCCGGCTGCCAGTGGATTTGGAAATGGGATTGGAAGCCCCAGAGACGCTCCCCGCAACGGCTGAATGGGATGCCCGGCGGAGGGTGCAGTACCGACAGATTCAGGAGTATGTGGAGAAGAACCTGGGTCAGAGTCGAAAACAGCAGGAGCGGCACTTCAATCAGAGAGCGGCTGCTGGGCCTTTCCAGCCTGGAGATGTGGTGTTGAAGCGGAAGAGAAAAGCCCACAAGCTGGATGATCAGTGGGAACAAACCCCCTACGTCATTAAGCCCACCGGATGGGAGAATGGAAAGACTTACCAGATCAGTCGCGACCAAGGGGGCACTTTGGCCACGGTTTCCCGGGACCATCTGAAAAGGTGCCCACCAGCCCTGAGGACAATGCCGGAGGCGCCAGCTCCTCCACCAGCGGAAAAGGAAAAAGAGGTGATCCACACGGTGATGGGTGACTTCCCAGCAGACTGGCCTATGCAGAACGGCGCGGTGATTCTTCCAGTGATACTGTTCCCACAACCTGTGGATGAAGAAGTGGTGGAAGCGGTCAACCGTGAGCCAGAACCGATGCCAGTGCCCAGGGATGAACCTATGCTCAGCTCCCCTATGCCTCCACCTGTCCCACAAGATAGCCGGGAGGTGGAACCAGTTGTTGCCTCTGCCCCACTGCCTAGCCCTATTGATACCGGTCCCCGGAGGTCCACCCGTTCCAACTTAGGTAGACCCCCACTTAGGTACAGAGAAACCGTCCTTTAGAGAGGGGATCCGGGAGGCAGTTATGTGAGTTTAGAGTTTGTTTGTTTAAAAGTTGAAAATGAAAAATGATTGATCCAAGAAGAAGTTACCTGATTGTCTGTAGTGATTGAACCGGCCGGAGCCGACACCGTTGTCCCCGAGGGGACCGTTTAAAAGTTGCATAAGGGACTCCTTATGGACAAGCCCGTGAACTTGCAGGACACCACAAACGTTAAGTGGCTTGTAAATATGTTGTTTACCGTTACCGTTTTCCGCAATGCCGCCTCCGGAGAGGCAGGTTGGAGGGAGGGCCCTGAGCAGAGCAGGCTAGGGCCCAGCCACCAAAGGAACCGGTGGCTACCCTCTGGAGGGAAGGACAGATCCCGCTCGGGTAACTTGTGCTGGACTGTGGGTCAAGGGGTGTTGCCTGGGTTTTAGGGGCAGCATCAGGGCCAGGTTGCTTGGGTGGGAGAGAGCGGAAACCGTAACCGCAAACCGTTTGTAACGTTAAAAGAAATGTGCCTCCCGTCTTGGGAAGAGTTATGATTAAAAATGTAAATATGTTAATTTCAAATGTTATCTTTTTCAGAAAAAAAATAAAACCGGTGTAGGACGGCAGCCCGCGGACGGTCTGCTTTTTGCTAAGGGGGAATGTGACGCCCTGGGCAAGCCAGGGGTCACAGGTCACAACACCACCACACCCCACACCCCAGGTAGGCACATCACAGCTAAACTACAAATCCTTGTTGCCTTCCTCCAGAGGCTGATGATTCACACCAGGGGGTGGGCCAGGTGGTTGGCTCCGCCCACCGAGGAGATCACAGTTCTGGAGGCGGGAAAACCAGGCAGTCCAGTGACGGACATGAAGGAGTAAACAACAGTGAGATTAGCCCAGGCAGGGCAAGAGTGAAGAGGAGTAAACAGCGAAGTGAAAGTAGAAAAGTGGAAAAGGAGGAAAGCAAGTGAAGTGACAGTAAAGGAAGAAAGCCTGAAGGGTCCAGCTTTGTGTAGGGCCAGATCAGCAAGGTCAGCGACGGCGGTGACTGTCTGGAGGGGGACCTTTTGGAAGTTCCTGGAAGGACCCCGTTGGCTGTGTGCCCGGTGGTCTGGAGCAGTGTTCCGAAGGACAGTCAGCACCAGGGCAGGGGCCTCTCGGACCCCGGCAAGGCTAGGAGTCGCCAAATTTGCCGAATCCGTCAGTGAAGGGGACGTAGATCCCCCAACAACCAAGTCCCGATTGAAGGCAACAGTCCAACCCGAATCGGAGAGACACCGCCACCGCCACGGCACCAGTTTCTTAGGGCCAGCAGCCAGCAAAGTGTAGGGCTCCTCCGGCCCAGATTGAAGCCGGGGAGCGGGTAACCGGAGGGAATCCACCGCTACCACAAGTCAACCATAGGTGCAAGGAAGAGGGACATCACCGTCACCTACCGGGAGTGCAGGTGCAGCCGTCTGTGGGACCATCCTACCAGCCGTTTGGTTTACCGTACAAACTGTGTCCACATCTCAGGCTGAGTGAGTACCACAGTGCCGCAAGGCACAGCGCTGCCCCCGTGTCCCCGCGCCCACCAGGCCCCACACCTCACAAACCTTCACCGGGCCCCGGGATCACCAACCCCTGCCCACGGAGGGGCAACACAACACCTGGCTGCTCCGCATCACCATCCCCGGGATCCCCGTATTGAGCAGCGGTGGTGAAATCACCACAACCGTGGGTGGCGTCACGGACAATAATCATCCCCACACCCAACAACTCCCTTTCACTCACGGGCGAGGAGTGCCGCTCGAGAAACCCCCGGGATCCGGCCTACAGCTCGAGCCACCACTGAGCAGCGGCCGCCGGACCCGAGCAGAAGGGGGTGAGCGTAGTGTGCCGACACCCTCCTCCCCGCCCGCGACAGTCACACAGTTACTTGTGCGGGCTAAGCACTGCCCTCTCCATTTTGATGTCTTCCCTCACTCTCTGCTCGCACAGTCTCCTTTTCTCCAACTGTCAACTGTCTCTCTGACTCCACCTCCAAACCTGGCTTTAAAGGGGACCTCACCTGAACTCGACTTGTAGAGCTCCCCCTCCAGGCTTGGAGTGGAAATGTTGTATGTGGGATTACCTGATGTGGAGATCCTTCCCTGCCCAGGTACAGGTATATTTGTGGCAACTGAACCCTGGGGTGCCACATTCCCCCTTAGTTAAATTCAGTACTCCTGGACTGGAAACACAAACTTATAAAACATTAGCAACAATAAAGAGTAGTACAAAGTCTTAAAAAATAAAAATTACAAAAACCAATAAAACAGAAAAATGCAGTCCTTCCGCTGCAAAATGTGAGTATGGTATATATAAGAACGTTTTTGACTACTACCAGTTCTGTGCTCCATTGGTCCATAAAAGTTCAAGAAGATGCAAAAGTTCATGCAAAAAGTCCTGCAGGCTCAACATGCTTGACGGTTACGGATTTACTTAGTTGCAAGAAACAAATAAATAAAATATTTTTACATTTTACTAACTACTACACTTTCTATTTAATATTCTTCTATATAACGGGACGGGGGCTGACCAAAGTTGCTACGGCTAGACCTACGTAATGCCTGTGTCACAACTGGTCGGTGCAGTGTACTGGTACCTAGTGCTGGTGCTATGCATGCACTATCTACTAGTCTGCATGAGGATCTACGCAATATTGGTATGCGTGAATGTTGTCTTAGTCTTACCATAGGACTGGCAGGATCCCCAATAGCAGGGTTCTCTGGTTCTACTGCGACAGGTAGTTCTTCTGAAACGTTGACCGATTCCTCCAGTCTTTCTGGGACTTTTACTGGTTGAGCGCCAGTCAATAATGGTATAATTATGGCTCCGTTGTACTGAGGCCAACTTTCAGGAAAATCACCAAGTACTGTTCTTATCATCTTCTCTTTCTTTTCCTCTTTAGGTTGAGGTATACAGGGGATTACTTCTTTTTGCTTCAACTGTTCAGGACATTTTTTAAGGTTGTCTCTAGAAACTGCCGCTGACGTTTTTCCCTTATCCTTCCTGATTAAGCTGATTTTCTTGTTGTCAAATTTAGAGGGCAATACTGTGTATGGTTCTGCTTCCCACTGGTCATCAAGCTTATGGGTCTTTCTTTTTCTTTTTAGAACCATCTCTCCAGGTATTAAAGGAGCAGCTGGTGCATTCTTGTTATAATCTTTCTCTTGCCTTTCTCTAATTTGGTCTAGGCTTCTTTCTACGCACTCCTGTACCTTTTTGTACTGCTCTTGGCGCTTAGTGTCCCAATCAGCTTCAGGTGAACTGGTTTCAGGAACAACAATTACCATTTCTAAGTCAACTGGTAACTTCCCGGGTCTTGCTCTCATCAAGTATGCTGGCGTGCAATTGGTGGAACTCACAGGGATGTTGTTGTACATGTCCACTAAATCAGGCAACTTCTCTGGCCACATGCTTCTTTCTTCCAAGGGCAAGGTTTTCAACAGGTCTATAACCACCTGGTTCATTTTCTCACACATGCCGTTTGTCTGTGGGTGATTCGGTGTGGTTCGGATTTTCTTACATCCATACAGGTTGCAAAACTCCTGGAACACTTCAGCTTCGAATGCAGAACCTTGATCCGTCAACACCTGTTCCGGGTAGCCATGTGGTCTGCAGAAGTAGGCTTGAAAGGTTCTCGCTGCAGTTCTTGCTGTCAAGTCCTTTACAGGTACTACCACCAGAAACCGGGAATAGTGGTCCACCATAGTGAGGGCATACGTATAACCGGATCTACTGGGTGTTAATTTCACATGGTCCAAGGCTACAAGTTCCAGCGGCTGCTTGGTGACAATTGGTTGTAGTGGAGCTCTTTGACTGTCACGATCCTTTCTTCTCAGGTTACATGGGCCACGGTTTCGGCACCAGTTCTCAATGGTAGTTCTCATGCCAACCCAATAGAATCTATTGCGTAACAGTACCTCAAGCTTCTTCCACCCGAAGTGTCCTGCTCCGTCATGGTACGCCTCCAGCACCATCTGAACATCTCTCTTCGGTACCACTATTTGCCACACCCTCTCATAGGTTCGGGGGTTGATGTAATGTCTGCATAGCCTACCACTGTAGATGAACAATCTGCTCTTTTCCTTCCACAGGTGCTGCGCTTCCGGTGGGGCATCTGGTCTAAGACTTGAGCCTGGTTGGATTATTAGCTCTTTAACTAGGCGAACAGCCGGATCGCTGTCTTGCGTTTCCTCCCACCCGTGGTAAGGTGACGGGTTCAGCGTGGCCTCTTGGCGTTTGCCTTTAACACCTTGGTTACACTGGGATGCACTGTTGCGGTGAAAAGCCGGCAGCTCTATCTCTTCTAGCTCATCCGAGTCTTCTCCTGCATCTGGTAAATGGGGCATTCTCGACAATGCATCAGCGTTAGCGTTTTTACGGCCTGCCCGATATTTGATGGTGAAGTCATAGTTTGACAACCGGGCCATCCATCGCTGCTCTAGTGCACCTAGTTTTGCGGAGTCCAAGTGAGTAAGCGGGTTGTTATCCGTAAATATGGTAAACTTCGCAGATGCCAGGTAGTGCTTGAATCGTTCAGTGACGGCCAAGACTAAGGCCAGGAATTCCAGCTTGAACGAACTGTAGTTTTCTGGGTTTCTCTCAGTAGGACAGAGCTTCCTGCTTGCAAAGGCAATTACACGTTCTTTGCCATTCTGCACCTGTGACAGCACAGATCCCAATCCCACATTACTGGCATCTGTGTACAGCACGAATGGCAGATTATAATCAGGGTAGGCCAGGATTTCCTCACCGGTCAGGGCCCACTTCATGTGCTTGAAGGAGTCTTCTTCTTTCTCACCTCATTCAAACGGAGGGCCGGAAGTCTTGCCCTTTTTGGTCTGGCCTACCAGGAGATCTTGCAAAGGCGCCGCTATTTTCGTGAAGTCCTTTATGAACCTCCTGTAGTATCCTACCAGCCCCAAGAACTGACGCACCTCTTTGACAGTTGTTGGCTTTGGCCAGTCTCTGATAGCAGTGACCTTTTCAGGGTCTGGTGCCACACCATCCGCACTGACCACATGCCCAAGATACTGAACCTTCGGCTTCAGCAAATGGCATTTTGAAGGCTTTAGTTTCATACCAAACTTTGACAATGCTTCAAACACCTCGGCCAGGTGCTCCAGATGTTCCTCATACGTCTTGGAATACACGATGACGTCATCAAGATATATCAGTACAGTCTCGAAGTTTCGGTGCCCCAGGCAACACTCCATCAGCCTTTGGAACGTGCCAGGTGCATTGCAGAGTCCAAATGGCATGCTGTTGAACTCACACAGACCCATCGGCGTCGTGAATGCGGTCTTCTCTCGATCTTCTTCTGCCATGGAAACCTGCCAATACCCACTGGTAAGGTCTAAGGTGGAAAAGAAATTAGCAGCTTTCAGTGCAGCAAGTGATTCCTCAATGCGGGGCAACGGGTAAGCATCCTTGTGTGTTATGCGGTTTATCTGCCTATAGTCAACGCACATCCTCATTGTGCCATCTTTCTTTCTTACCAGGACAAGTGGAGCTGACCAGGGGCTACAACTATCTCTAATAACCCCAGCTTCCTTTATTTCCCGTAACATATCTTTAGCACACTGATAGTGAGCTGGTGGTATAGGCCTGTATCTCTCTTTTATAGGTGGATGGGCTCCCGTGGGTATGCGATGGTGTACCCCTTTTATCCGCCCAAAGTCTAATGGATGCTTACTAAAGACCCGTTCATATTCCTTCACCACCCGATAAACTCCGTGCCTTTGGTAAGAAGGGGTGGAATCAGTGCCGACATGCAGCTTCTGACACCAGTCTTCCAGCTGTTGTCCTCCGCCTGGTCGGACGGGGTCAAGGGTTCCACTGCCTGAATTGAGTTGTTGTTGACAGTGAACAACTTGGCAACAGTAGCATATCTGGGTAGCTTGACCTCTTCCTCTCCACAGTTTAAAACTCATACAGGTACCCTCCCTTTGCGTACATCAACTATCCCCCTGGCTGTCAGGACTGTGGGCCTACTATCTGAGTACATGGGCTCAACCATTGCCTGGTAATCCCGCCCTCTGAGGCCTATAGCTGCCCGACACCAAATCATCACTTCACTTCTTGGGGGTAACACAATGGGGAATGGGTCACTTACCCGTACACTGCCGATTTCTCCACCAGACAACTCTACCTGTTGTCTCTGCAGAAGGGCTTTGATTTCTTTCTGTAGGACCCTCTGCTGCCTGATGCTGGCAGTTTCTGCAACCTGCTGGAGCAAGAAAAGAACTTTTCCTAGACAATTTTCAGCAACATTAGTACCTAATATCATTGTTGGATTTCTTTCACGACAATCAGTATCCACCACAATAAGTCCTTGGCCCTTTAGTTCCTCCCTCCCCACCTTTATCGTCACCTCCTTGTACCCTACTTGTGATACCGGCTGTCCATTAGCAGCATATATAGTAAGGTCTGGGTCTGGGCGAGTGAGCTCAGAATCGGCCCAAAATCTTTTGTAAAGGATATGCGGGATCGTCGTCACCTGTGAGCCAGTGTCCAATAGAGCAAGTGTGGGAATGCCATCTAGCACGATAGATAGGAATGGTCGTCCTCCCACATATCTATCGCGCCAGTTCGATGGGCCTGGTTGTTTTATTCCTGGTGGCCGGCCCGCTGCCCCAGGAGTTGCTGGTTTAAAGGACATGACCTGGCAAAGTGGCCCGCCTCGTTACAACGGCGGCAGATAGGCTGTCCTGACGAGTCGTAGCGGTCATTGGGTCTTCCTCTGGGCGGTGGGTTCCTCCTTCCTCGCATCCACGGGACATCCTCAGGGCTGTCAGCCAACTGGATCCTCTCCAATAACTGTGGTTTCTGCTGGAGTTGCATGGCCTTTAGGAGCATGGCCACATCTTTTGTCAGCTGCTGTACCTGGGAGCGCAAGTCATCAGAGGCACCAGGTATTACAGTCTGTTCATTGATTTCTGCTGGCGTTAAGGAAAGGGACGCCACCTCTGAGGGAGAGGTGATGGCTTGCCGCGGTTGAGGTGCGGGGTCTGTAGTCACAGGGACTCGCAGTGCTCTAATGGCCCGGTTCTTCAGAGTTACAAAGTTTAGACTCGGATGCTTCGTGACCCATAGACGCAGCTGTGTTTGATGAATTGGTGAATGTAGCCCCTCAAGAAACTGTTCAATTAACATTTTATCTTCCTCTCGTGCACTTTCAGGGTCTACCTGCTTTACAGCCTGCAGCGCCTCCTGAAGGTTCAATGCATAATCCCGTATGCTATCCTGCGGTCTTTGTTTGCAGTTGTAAAACCTCATTCTTAGCTCAGCTACAGTACGAGTTTCAAAAGCAGCTTTTAAATTAGCAAATATCTGGGTTATTGTCCTTTTATCTGTATTCAGCCAGGATTTAACCTCTCGCTCTGCTGCACCCGTCAGTTGCCCCAGCAAAAACAGACACTTTTTGCTTGTCAGTCATAGAGTATATATCCAGGAAATTGCACATCTTTTCTCTAAATTCAGCTAGGGTATTGGGCTCCCCAGCATATTGCGGTAACCATGCCGCCCCTGGTACATACGTCAGAGCAAGCGGCATGATTGGGGCTACAGCTTCAGGTGCTGCAGCTGCTCCAGCGGCATCAGCATCGCCTTGCATCTCCATCCTCACTGTGGCGCAGTTAGTTTTTCAAATGCTCAAAATGGCGGCAAAGTTCAGTTATTATTAAACAGTTTTCAAGGCACACGTTACCCAGGGTTACTGGGCCTTGTCCAGATCCTGTTCGTGACGCCAAAAGCTGACCCGCCCCAGGGCCGTGGGGTACTCGGTTCCGGGTGTTGGTTAATGGGATTATGTCACGGGGGCCTGTGCCCGGTTCCGTGGCCCTGGGGGTCGCTGAAAGTCAATAAATAATAAAAATAAAAAAATAAAATAAATAAAAAAAAATAATAAAGAAAATAAATAAATAAATAAATAAATAAAAGTATTTTGTGACGCCACCTACGGTTCCAGTATGGTTACTGGGGCTGCAGGTCAGACCTCTGGGGTGATGGTTAGGCAGCCAGTTGTTTACGCTTCCCGTAGGTGAAGCGGGGTCCCCAGGGCAGTTTTAGTAGTACACAGATATGGCCATTTTTCCTCACAGCCTTTTCAACTGTCACTTTAGTGCAGCAGCCTATGGCTTCTCAGATGAAAGAAATAAAGTGCGTCACACCAATTCATTAACTCTGACCAGATTTTTACTTGCAGGTGTTAAAAAGGGGTTCAGTTTCTGATGTTACAGTTTTTTGGTAATCTGGGCACAGTTCAGGATCTCTGCACCAGGTGAGTTGTGTGGCCTCCCTGCTGCGCTATGTTTCTCCTTGGTACTAGGCTGCCTGTAGCTATACCTTGTCCCTCTCTCACTGTTTTCACCTGTATGGCAGGCGGCGGGAGCTTCTCTAAGGGGCACTGCTGTACTCACTGTGGTCCCTAAGCTTTGTGTAGCGGCTTTGCCTTCAGGTGCTGCTTCGGTCAGGAGATCTGCAGTCTCCCTGGCCCCTGGTCTTTATTGCTGGGCAGATTAGATCCCTCACAATCTCGGACGCCGGTGTCCGATAATCAGCGCTGTTCCTTGAGGATGAACCGATCTGGCTCCACCTCCCCGGTGACTCCTCTTTTGCCTCACTCTTGATCCCTCAGGTGGTCACACAGTTACTTGTGCGGGCTAAGCACTGCCCTCTCCATTTTGATGTCTTCCCTCCCTCTCTGCTCGCACAGTCTCCTTTTCTCCAACTGTCAACTGTCTCTCTGACTCCGCCTCCAAACCTGGCTTTAAAGGGGACCTCACCTGAACTCGACTTGTAGAGCTCCCCCTCCAGGCTTGGAGTGGAAATGTTGTATGTGGGATTACCTGATGTGGAGATCCTTCCCTGCCCAGGTACAGGTATATTTGTGGCAACTGAACCCTGGGGTGCCACATATCCATAGCAAAAATCCAAAATGTTTCTCTGTGTAATAATAATTCCTTCAAATTACCTCCTCTCTTTGGCAATCTAACCTTCTCAAGAGCAACCACCTGCAAAGTGTCGATATTACCAGCATGTTTAGAAAAAAAATGCTGTGATGCCCCAAATAGATTCCTGGTAGTAGTAGTGTGATTAGAGTCATAAACATGCTCTGAAATCCTACGTCTCAAAGGACGGGTCGTACTGCCAATATACTGAAGGCAGCATTCACTGCAGGAAATACAGTAGATAACATGATCGGTGCCGCAATTTATCATATCCTTTAGTTAGTTTTAAAAAGCTTTTCATTAACATTGGAAGAAAAATTTTGTGCACCCACCATGAATCTACAAAGACCGCAGGATTTACCCCCACACTTGTAAGACCCACATGTTGGAAGCCAATTAAGACTAGTATTAGGATTAACATTTCTCCGAGTTGAAGCTGTGTGATCACTAGGGGATAATCGACTGCCCAGAGATGCGTTTTTCCTAGACACATATTTCACACCTTGATCAAGAATTTTGTATAGGGTTTTATCTGACAAAAGAATAGGGAGGAATCTCCTGATAATATTTGTAACCTGATGATAATTTCTACTATATTTAGTAGAAAAAAACACTGTTTTTTTTATCAAAATTAAAAGTTTTTTTCTTTTTATTCACTGACATGTCAAGATACTGTTCCCTATCCTTGAGATTCACTTTATTTTTGGAATGATCCAGATGAGCTTGGGAGTAAGGGGTGCTTCACACACAGCGAGCTCGCTGCCGACGACGCTTTTTGTGACGCAGCAGTGATCTCATTAGCGATCTCGCTGTGTGTGACACTGAGCAGCGATCTGGCCCCTGCTGCGAGATCGCTGCTCGTTACACACAGCCCTGGTTCGTTTTCTTCAAAGGCGCTCTCCCACTGTGACACACAGATCGCTGTGTGTGACAGCGAGAGAGCGTCAAATGAAGCGAGCAGGGAGCAGGAGCCGGCATCTGGCAGCCTGCGGTAAGCTGTAACCAAGATAAACATCGGGTAACCAAGGTGGTTACCCGATATTTACCTTAGTTACCAGCCTCCGCAGCTCTCACGCTGCCTGTGCTGCTGGCTCCGGCTCTCTGCACATGTAGTTGCATTACACATCGGGTTAATTAACCCGATGTGTACTGTAGCTAGGAGAGCAAAGCTAAGCGGTGTGCACTGGTAACTAATGTAAACATCGGGTAACCATACCCGATGTTTACCTTAGTTACCAGTGTCCGCAGCTTCCAGACACCGGCTCCGTGCAAGCGCAGCGTCACTTGCACGTCGCTGCTGGCTGGGGGCTGGTCACTGGTCGCTGGTGAGATCTGCCTGTTTGACAGCTCACCAGCGACCATATAGCGATGTAGCAGCGATCCTGACCAGGTCAGATCGCTGGTCGGATCGCTGCTGCATCGCTAAAGTGTGAAGGTGCCCTTACCCCTGGCTTTAAATCTCTCATCAATAATTGTAAATTCTTCAGCCAAATCAGCAGCAGTAGTACAACATCTGACAGCTCTGACATATTCACCCGCTGGTATATTTTGGATCACATGACGGGGATGGCAACTTTTGGCATGTAAAAGTGAGTTTCCAGAGCAAGGTTTACGGTACAGTTTGCTTTCAATAACCCCCGTCATGTGATTACCATAAAGGGACATATCCAAAAAGCTGATCTTTGTAAGATGATGCTGATATGTGAAGGAAAGATTGTGTGCAATATTGCTGATATAGCTGATAAAGTCACCAACAGTTTCAGAGGCTCCCTGCCATATAATTAAGACATCATCAAGATATCTCAAGTATATGGCAGTATCAGAAAGAAAGGGGTTGGAGAGATTAAATATGAATTGTTCCTCCCACCAGTGCAAAAAAATGCATGCTAATGAGGGCGAAAATTTCGCCCCATCGAACAGTCTTGAAGCTGAAGATAGAACACCCCCAAAAATGAAAAATAATTATTTTTCAAAAGAAAGTTTGTTACCTCAAGGATAAGGTGTATCTCTCCAATGAACTTTTAAGGGCCAAAATAGCCAAATAATGGGGGATACATGTATATAGAGTCTGTACATCACAGGAGATCCAACTAAACTCCTTTTGCCATTTGATACCAGAAATAATGTTCAAGACATGCTTACTATCTATTATATGACTAGGAGAGGCTTTAGCCAAATCCTGTAAATGATCATCCAGCCATTCGGATAAATGTTCCGTAATCGACCCAATTCCAGAAACAATTGGACGGAATTTTGGAGGAAACATATCCTTATGGGATTTAGGGAGCGCGTGTAGTAGTAGGGAGGAACAATTCATATTTAATCTCTCCAACCCCTTTCTTTCTGATACTGCCATATACTTGAGATATCTTGATGATGTCTTAATTATATGGCAGGGAGCCTCTGAAACTGTTGGTGACTTTATCAGCTATATCAGCAATAATGTACACAATCTTTCCTTCACATATCCGCATCATCTTACAAAGATCAGCTTTTTGGATATGTCCCTTTATGGTAATCACATGACAGGGGTTATTGAAAGCAAACTGTAAAAAGTAAACCTTGCTCTGGCAACTCACTTTTACATGCCAAAAGTTGCCATCCCCGTCATGTGATCCAAACTATAGCAGCGGGTGAATATGTCAGAGCTGTCAGATGTTGCACTACTGCTGCTGATTTGGCTGAAGAATTTACAATTATTGATGAGAGATTTAAAGCGAGGGGTTACTCCCAAGCTCATCTGGATCATTCCAAAAATAAAGTGAATCTCAAGGATAGGGAACAGTATCTTGACAGGTCAGTGAATAAAAAGAAAAAAACTTTTAATTTTGATAAAAAAACAGTGTTTTTTTCTACTAAATATAGTAGAAATTATCATCAGGTTACAAATATTATCAGGAGATTCCTCCCTATTCTTTTGTCAGATGAAACCCTATACAAAATTCTTGATCAAGGTGTGAAATTTGTGTCTAGGAAAAACGCATCTCTGGGCAGTCGATTATCCCCTAGTGATCACACAGCTTCAACTCGGAGAAATGTTAATCCTAATACTAGTCTTAATTGGCTTCCAACATGTGGGTCTTACAAGTGTGGGGGTAAATCCTGCGGTCTTTGTAGATTCATGGTGGGTGCACAAAATTTTTCTTCCAATGTTAATGGAAAGCTTTTTAAAACTAAGGATATGATAAATTGCGGCACCGATCATGTTATCTACTGTATTTCCTGCAGTGAATGCTGCCTTCAGTATATTGGCAGTACAACCCGTCCTTTGAGACGTAGGATTTCAGAGCATGTTTATGACTCTAATCACACTACTACTACCAGGAATCTATCGGGTGCATCACAGCATTTTTTTTCTAAACATGCTGGTAATATCGACACTTTGCAGGTGGTTGCTCTTGAGAAGGTTAGATTGCCAAAGAGAGGAGGTAATTTGAAGGAATTATTATTACACAGAGAAACATTTTGGATTTTTGCTATGGATACACGATCTCCTCTAGGCATGAACCGCAAGAGCGACTTGCACTTTATTTATTGAATGCATCTGTAAAAAATGTTTTTCCATGATTCTTTTTTTTTTTTTTGCTTTGGTGTTTTGTTTTTTTTTGTTTTTTTTTCTTCCTTATCCTGGCTTCTTTATTCTCCTCCCACTTCTGTCCTCACTGGGTTCACAGCTTATTTTAATTAGTCCATTTCCATTCATTCAGTAGAGACTGACTAAGAGCCATTGGGTTCGAAATGCATCCTCTCTGACAGTTGTTTATACCCTGTTTGGACCTTTTCTTATATGGATTTTAATTTGATTTAAAAAAAAAAAAATTTTTGATTTTAATATCCCTTGGACTTTGTTGCTGGATTACCCTCTGTCACCAAACATGTATAGGTTTACTTGTATCTAAGGGGTTAAAAAAAATCACAAGCTTGTCCAAAAAAGTGGCGCACGTTTTGCGCCATTTTCCAAAACCCGTAGCGTTTTTCGGGATCTGAGACTCAGTGATGGCTTATTTTTTGCGTTTCAACCTGACGTTTTTAACGGTACCATTTTTGCGCAGATGCTACGTTTTGATCGCATATTATTGCATTTTGCGCAAAATTTGCGGCGACCAAAAAACGTAATTTTGGCGTTTGGAATTTTTTTGCCGCTACGCCATTTACTGATCAGATGAATTGATTTTATATTTTGATAGATCGGGCATTTCAGAACGCGACGATACCAAATATGTGTATATTATTTATTTTTTTAACCCTTTAATTTTCAATGGAGTGAAAGGGGGATGATTTGAACTTTTAGGTTTTTTTATTTTTTTTTTATTTTTTAAAACTTTTTTTTTACTTTTTTTTTTTTATTTTACTAGTCCCCCTAGGGGGCTATAGCGATCAGCAATCCGATCGCTCTTATCTACCTGCTGATCACAGCTATACAGCTGTAAATAGCAGATACAGTCACTTCCTGTTTCACCCTGCTACGAGCCGGGTGAAAACAAAAGTGAAACTTTGTAGCTGCAGGCGTCATCACAGGACCCTGTGCTACGATGGCAACCACCGAAAGTCACGTGATCATGTCACGTGACTTCCGGCGGGAGCGGGGTAAGTAACTGTTATGGCGGCGCCCATATACATATAGCTGCCAGATTTTGGCAGCGAAATGTAAGGGGTTAATGGCCGCGAGTGGAAGCGAAAACAGCTGATATGTGCGTGGATCGCCGACGCCTGCCCACGGCAGGGGGCGGGGATTAACGGCACACGATCCATGATGTACCCAGTACGTCATGGGTCGTTAAGGGGTTAAAGAGAATAAATAGATATGTTGAAAGGTAGGAAGGAAAGGTAGGTAGATTAGCTGTTGTTCAGAATATGGTTTGTAAATAGGGGAACTGTGTTCTTGTGGAGAAGGGATGGTGCCGTCACACAATGTTTGGCTTAAAACTCAGAGTGTCATGGCTGCATTAGACACTATTCACACTACAGACTCTAACACTCCACATTATAGCTTTTCTGGTGCTTCTGAGTTGCACAGGCAGGCTCAGGTGTTGACCAGCTGTGTGCTCATTGTCTGATACTGATTGGGGTAGCAGGAGTTAATCTCTGATATTTGCTGGTTACCTCTAGGATCACATGTTGTGGGACAGTTATCACAGTTATTCCCCACTTTTTTAAGAAGGTGCAGTCTGTTTTCCCATGCTGACTAAAGCCTTTGATAAACCAATCCTTGTGCTGTTGTGTTGCAGTTGCTGGTGATTTATTGTGTGCTGCATGATGTGCTGTGTAAATCCTCTCATTGTCTGCTTATTTCCTCCCGGCTCTTTATTTCCTCCTTATCATGTATTGACTTATAACTCCATTTGTGCTAGCTGTGTGATAGACTTTTGATTTCCCTGTTTGTCTATTTCTATGAGCTCAATCACTCTGGTTAGGGAAGAGGGGTATTATATCACGGCTGGCCAGGAGCAGGGCAAGGAAGGCCCCACATAAATCTTCACCATTAGAGGTATTCATTGTACCCATTATTGATGGTACAATGAATTCAGAATTATATCAGCAAATTGTAAAGGAAAATATCAGGACACCTGTCCATGAACTGAATCTCAAGAAAGCGTTGATCATGCAGACAATGACCCAAGGCATACAAAACTTTCTACAAAATGATGATTAAAGTTAAAGTTTCGGAATGGTCATGTAAAGTCCAAATTTGAATCTTAAGGGGGCTTTACACGCTACGACATTGCTAATGTGAAGTCGTTGGGGTCACGGAATTGGTGACGCACATCCGGCCGCATTAGCGATGTTGTTGCGTGTGACATTTATGAGCGATTTTGCATCGTCGCAAAACGTGTAAAATCGCTCATCGGTGACATGGGGGTCCATTCTCAAATATCGTTACTGCAGCAGTAACGAAGTTGTTCCTCGTTCCTGCGGCAGCACACATCGCTCCGTGTGACGCCGCAGGAACGAGGAACCTCTCCTTACCTGCCTCCCGGCCGCTACGTGGAAGGAAGGAGGTGGGCGGGATGTAAAGTTCCGCTCATCTCCGCCCCTCCGCTTCTATTGGGCGGCTGTTCAGTGACGCAGCTGTGACGTCACTGTGACGATGAACGAACCGCCCCCTTAGAAGAGGTGGTTTGCCGGTCACAGCGACGTCGCCGGGTAGGTAAGTATGTGTGATGGGTCCGGGCGATGTTGTGCGTCACGGGCAGTGATTTGCCCGTGTCGCACAACAGATGGGGGCGGGTACCCATGCTAGCGATATCGGTACCGATATCGCAGCGTGTAAAGCCCGCTTTATACAAATGTGGTGGAAGGATGTGAAGAGAACAGTTCAATGGAGAAAACTCACCAACAAATTGGACTAAAAACATTAGTGTATGGAGGAATTGGCTAAATGTTTTCCAAGTTATTATTGCTGCATGAACAAGTAATATTGGCCCTGAAAATGAATCCGTCATCAGGTTTTTGTTATTTGATGTAAGAGTAGTATAATATAGGGCAGGACATCCTGATTCCAGGTATGTGTCACTTATTAGGCGGATTGCTGTAGTTTCAATACAAACGGTGTTTTATAAGCAGCAGATTAACAATATTGGACTACAGCCCATGTGTGGAGCAGTCAGACTAATCTGTTTACTCGCCCCACCACTGATTAGCAGCTTACTCATACAGTGTACACAGGAAGTCAGGGGTGTGATCGGGGTTATAGACAGAGCAGAGGACTCTACATCAAACACAACAGGTATTCTATGTAAACTACATCAAGCAGACCAGTAAGTGACACATCTCCGGAATCAGGCTTTTTTGCCCTATGTTATGCTGCTCTCATATTATATAGAAAAATCTGCTGACAGACTCCCTTGAAAGCAAAGGTTCACATACTTTTCACATTTACAGACATCTTATATTGGATCTTTTTCCTTATTTATAAAAATGATGAAGTCTACTATTTTTTTACTTATTTGATTTGATTCTCCTTATCTACTTGAAGGACTTTTGTAAAAATCTGATGTAATTTTAGGTCAAATTTATTCAGAACTATGGAAAATTCTAAAGGGTTCACAATCTTTCAACCACAACTTTAAATTTATATTACATGATTTATGAATGGAAAGAGTTGCACCTTTACTGAATTGTTACGGGTGGACATTGACAAGGTCACACAAGGGAATCACTTGTCAGGGATTTTCGATTTCTTCTTTACTATTTACCAAAGTAATGTCAGTTTCAATAGAATTTAACTTTGGATTATTTGCTCACATAGAAGGAATGTGATGGATTAATACACATATGGGATTTTAATATATTTGCTTGTATGTTAGCATCCATTTGTTCTCAGTATCTTATTTTATGAGAAATAAGTTTGATCACAAGAAAAATAAAGATTAACAAATACATGTTACTTACATAATTTTTAAAGATATTCTTCTTCAAGACAGGCTATATTTCAGAATGGATTGCAGCATACAAGTGTTAAGCGTATGCTTAGAAACTAGACAAGGAATACGGTTGTCATCTTAGGGCTGTTTAAACAGACAGTGGATACCAAGGGGTGGCTGATCTTTACCCTTTAACTTCTCTACAGCAATCAGGCTTTTGACATATATTATTTCCAGATTATAAATCCTGAAGTAGCAGCCAACTAGCATTTACTACATTATACATTGTATAAACCAATGTGCAAGAAATAGTCGCATAGGAGTAAAAGAAAGCAAGTTGGCATCACAATGGGGTATTAAAAGGGAATTGCTACAGTTCCATAGAAGAAGAAAAAACTACATGTAGTTGTAATAAATGGCTGTACTTTCTAGGCAATTCTAGATACATTTTAAGATTTGTGTACATACCAGCTCCATATATCCATGAACTGGTCTGATTCTAAAATTTCTATTATCACTCATTCGGTTTGAGTGGATGGTTCCTCCTATTCTCAGTGGCGTAAATAGGAAACAGTTGCCATCCAGCAGCTTATAATAGTGGACAATTCCACCTGCTTTAGGGGTGGTAGTGGTCCCCCTTATGATGATGTACCAATGGCATGTCCATCCCTGCAGATTCTGTCAGAACTATAGATGCTGTAACTTCCTCACTTCTCGCATGTATTATCCTTGTCAGTGATTTGACTACTCTGAAGTTAAAACCCTCTTCTTTGTCATTTCTGATGATATATATATAAATATATATATATATATATAATATATATATATATATATATATATATATATATATATATATATATATATATATATATATATATATATATAATGTACAACAACACAATGTAATTCCAAGTCAATCACACTTCTGTGTCAGCAACTTGTGCAGTTATGAAGCAACACTGATGATCATTTAATTTCTCCTGTGGTTGTACAAGTCAAGCAGACAACAGGTAGAAATGATAGGCAATTAGCAAGACACCTCCAATAAAGGAGTGATTCAGTAGGTGGTGACTACAGACCTTTTCTCTGTTCTCATCATATTTGGCTATTGTTTTGGTCACGGCTGCATTTTGTGATTGCTCTCACCCTAGCAGTAGCATAAGGCGATGTATAAAACCCACAGAAGTTGTTCAGGTAATGCAGCTCATCCAGGGTGGCAAATCAATGAGAGCTGTGGCAAGAAGATTAGCTGTGTCTGTCAGTACAGTCTCCAGAGCATGGAGGAGATACCAGGAGACTAGTCAGTACATCAGGAGACATGGGGGGCTATAGGAGGGCAACAACCCAGCAGCACCGCTACTGCCTCCATTGTGCAAGGAAAAACAGGAGTAGCAGTGCGAGAGCCCTGCAAAATGACCTCCAGCAGGCCACAAATCTTCATGTGTTTGCACAAATAGTTAGAAATTGACTCCATGATGATGGCCTGAAGACCTGACGTCCACAGATGGGGGTTGTGCTCACTGCCCAACACCATGCAGGGCGCTTGGCATTTGCCACAGAACATCAGGATTGGCAAATTTACCACTGGCACCCTGTGGTCTTCACAGATGAAAGCAGGTTCACACTGAGCACATGTGACAGAAGTGACGGAGATGCCATGGAGAGCGATCTGCTGCCTGCAACATCCTTCAGCATGACCAGTTTGGCAGCGGGTCAGTAATGGTGTGAGGTGGCATTTCTTTGGAGGGCCCCACAGCCCTCCATGTGCTCACCAGAGGTAGAATGACTGCCATTAGTACCTAGATGAGACCCCTTGTGAGACCAAACGCTGGTGCAGGTGGCCCTGGGTTGATCCTAATGCAGGACAATGCCAGACCTCATGTGGCTGTAGTGTGTCAGCAGTTCCTGCAAGATAAAGGCATTGAAGCTATGGATCGGCCAGCCTCTTCCCCAGACCTGAATTCGATTGAGCACATCTGGGACATCATGTCTCGCTCCATCCACCAACGTCACGTTGCACCACAGACTTTCCAAGAGTTGGCAAATGCTTTAGTCCAGGTCTGGGAGGAGATCCCTCAAGAGACCATCCGCAACCTGATCAGGAGCATGTCCAGGAGTTGTAGGGAGGTCATATAGGCATGTGGAAGTCACACACACTACTGAGCCTCATTTTGACTTGTTTCTACTTTCATTTTGTCTTGTTTTGTCTTGTTTTGATTTTGATTTTGACTTGTTTCAACTTTCATTTTGTGTGTGTCTTTAAATCCAGGCCTCCTTTGGTTAAAACATTTGATTTCCCTTGATCATTTTCGTGTGATTTTGTTGTCAGCACAATCAACTTTGTGCAGAACAAAGTATTCAATGAGAACATTTCAGTCATTCAGATCTAGGATGCGTTATTTGAGTGTTCCCTTTAATTTTTTGAGCAGTGTGAATATATATATACATATATATATATATATATATATATATATATATATATATGAATAAAAGGAACAGTCGCACTTCTATCTAATAAGTATTTTTGGAGGTATTTAGAATATTAAAATGGCCATTGTAATACTGGCCCAGCGCCCCTCCATGGTTAGTTAGTACCAGCATGGGAAACCGGCAAGCGAACCCCTGTTTTCATTGTATATTACATGTAACAGGGAGTGATGCTCTGTTTTGCTAAATTTGCACTCTAGCCCCTGGCAGCTCCATTAGCCTTTTTTGTGTTCACCAGCTGATCTTGTAGGTTTTTAAAACACAGAAAAGATGCAGTTTAGCATAGGACCCAGCAAAGGAGGGTGCCATGAAGGGGCACTGGGCTAGTATTACAATGGCCATTTTAATATTCTAAATACGTCCAAAAATATTTATTAGGTAGAATTTATTGTGGTTTAGCAGTGTGCGACTGTTCCTTTTTTTCTCATATATTTCACATCACGTACAGATACGCACCTGTTCACATTTGTAATGGTGCTGCCAGTCCAGTTTGAAGTCAGGTTAGCACCAGACACATGTTAACATACTACAATCCTTCTCACCATGTCTGCTATTTGAGACAAATTACACTTGACATCAGGCAGTGGGCATCAAATTAAATGAAAGGGAGGCAAATAGTGGCCAGCATTCCTTATCAAAGGACAATACAACTTTCACACTGAACTGCAGCAAAATTTATGGCCACAACAGTTTGCCCCCCTGCCATAGTGATAGTTCTGTTTCATATAACTTGTTGTTTTTTTTTTGTTTTTTTTTTACTGCACTATTCTAAGTCCTGTTGTGTATAAATATGTGACTCTTCAGATTTTGTGTCATACCATGCCTGATGAAGAGACCTGAGTAGTCTCGAAAGCTTGCAATTATTACCATCTTTTCAGTTAGCCATTAAAAGGTATCAACCACTGAGGACTTTCTGTTCTTTTAACCCCTTAACGACCGCGGGCCGTAAAATTACGTCCTAAATGACATAATCTTACTGCCCGCGGTCCTCCGGCGGCAGCATGCCGCGATCGGCACACATCTCAGCTGATTTTCACAGCTGAGATGTGTGCCTGCTAGGCACGAGCAGAATCGTTATCTGCTCGTGCCGATTAACCCCTTATATGGCGCTGTCAATACATGACAGCGCCATTATAAGCGCGATCGCGGTAAAGTTTTTACTTACCGCCGAAACCGGAAGTCACGTGACGCGATCACGTGACTCCCGATAGTTGTCATGGTAGCACAGGGTCATGTGATGACTCCTGTACTACACCTGACTTAGTTTCACTTTCGCTGTGCCCGGGGCACAGCAAAAGAGAAAGAGAGCGTATCTGCTGTTTACAGCCTTGCAGCTGTGATCAGCAGATACTGCAGAGCGATCGGAATGCTGATCGCAATAGCCCCCTAGGGGGACTAGTAAAATAAAAAAAAAAGTTAAAAAATAAGTTTTAAAAAATTAAAAAAAAACAAAAAAACCTAAAAGTTCAAATCACCCCCCATTCGCCCCATTGAAAATTAAAGGGTTAAAAAAATAAAAAATATACACACATTTGGTATCGCCGCGTTCAGAAACGCCCAATCTATCAAAATATAAAATCAATTAATCTGATCAGTAAACGGCGTAGCGGCAAAAAAATTCCAAACGCCAAAATGACGTTTTTTTGTCGCCACAACTTTTGCGCAAAATGCAATAAGAGGCGATCAAAACGTAGCATCTGCGCAAAAATGGTACCGTTAAAAACGTCAGCTCGAGACGCAAAAAATAAGCCGTCATTGAGCCTAAGATCCCGAAAAATGAGAATGCTACGGGTCACAGAATATGGCGTAAAACGTGCGCCACTTTTTTCGGACAAACTTCCGATTTTTTTTTAACCCCTTATATAAAAGTAAACCTATACATGTTTGGTGTCTACGAACTCGCACTGACCTGAGGCATCACACCCACACATCAGTTTTACCATATAGTGAACACAGTGAATAAAATATCTCAAAAACCATAGTGCTATCGCACTTTTTTTGCAATTTTTCAGCATTTGGAATTTTTTTGCCATTTTCTAGTACACTATATGGGAAAACTGATGGTTTCATTTAAAAGTACAGCTCGTTCCGCAAAAAATGAGCCCTCACATGACCATATTGACTGAAAAATAAAAAAGTTACGTCTCTCAGAAAAAGAATGGCGAAAAAAAAAAACGGAAAGCGAAAAATCGGCCGGTCGTGAAGGGGTTAAACAATTTTTTTATCTCTACTGGCTAACACGATACAAAGATATATTTTACTTGTATCAGCATTCAGGAGTGATTTTCAGGCTGAAAAGATTATTTTTGATAAAAAAAAAATGTCATTTTCAATCTTATTAGTACTTTGGCCATGGGATGAACCTATGTTTATTAAAAGGACTGTGATTATTTCACTACAGGGGCAGAATGGAATGATTTCAATGACGAGAAATTAGAAAATGATTTTAAATTTTAAACTAAAACATTTGCCATTGCAATATTTATCGTTAAATATTATTTCATGCCTCCAACTTATTTTCACACAAGATGTTTAACCACAACTCTATCCTGTTAGTAATGTTTATTGGTATCATTATTTTTTATTAGGATTAAAAAGTAATTGAATTGAGAAAATGCCAAAAATTAGGATATTAAGGTTTATTGGAAAGAAATAAATGAAACAGAAGGGTACATAAAGGCTACAATAAGCTAAATTAGCTTAAATCATACAGTAGAGCAAGTCTAATTTTCTAAGAAAAACTAAGCGTCTGCTAGAAAGCTAAAGCTTCTGCCGAGCCACCCACACTAACCAGGGATCCCCCAATGTGTGTGTTCTTCACTGAGTCCTGTAAAGAACATTAGGCTATATTAAGCACATCTTGTTCTAGGAATAATATGCATCTCTTTTTAGGTATAATATCTGTAAATCAAATAATTATTTTCAAATTTCCACCTGATCTGATCATGGTATTTCCAAGCAATTCTGTAGTATTTTACCAGTTTTAGTAGTATCTGTAGTTTCATTTTCCTTTCCCATTACAAGTACATATTTTTCTATGAGGAATCAGACCTTGTTGAAAAAAACTATTTTAAAAGTCTTTGTTTTACAGGGAAGAACATCTGCATCATTTTTAAAACTTCATTTTATTTTGTTGGGATGTTAGCATTAAGAGTTTAGCAGTAATATTTGTTTTTTTTTTTCAAGAAATTTACATAACCTGTTTTTTTTAAGTACCTATTCAGATTTAAATGGACTTTAAGGGGTCCGCATATTAGAAACTCCCCAAAAGTGATACCATTTTAAAATTGCACTCCTCAGATATTTGAAAACTGTTGACAGGAAATCCCTTCAGATGCTACACAGAACTTAATGCAAAATGGAATGAAAAAGAAGATAAATTTAAATTTTATCTCTAAAATGTTGCTTTAGCCCAATTTTTTCACTTTTACAAAGGATAGGATGACAAATTAGACCCCAAAATGTGTTACTTAGTTTCTTTTGAATGCTCTAATAACTTTGTTGGGACAAATGGCCGCGCTTGGAAGGGAAGGACAACCATTTCAATTTTGGAACACACATTTTTAATGAGATACATGATGGGCATCATGTTGCATTTGCAGGGCCCCTAAGGTACCTAAACAGCAGAAACCCTCAAAAGTGACTACAGTTTTTAAACTACACTCCTCAAGGGTTTTATCCAGGGGTATAGTGAGCATTTTCAATCCACAGGTACTTCACAGAATTTGCTAATATTAGGTCATCATATTGAAAAAAAAAATGTTTTAACAAAAATGTTGCTTTGACCCCAAGATTTTCAGTTTTGCAACAGGTAACATGAAAAAGCAGAACCCACAGTTTGTTACTTACTTTCTCATGATGATGGGCTGTCGTCACCTCATAAAAAAATGGGTAACAAACTGTAAGAAAAAGTAAATCATCTATGGGTTTAACATACTCAACAAACCCCTAAATTAAAGGCCGCTTTACATGCTACGACATCCCTCAAGCGATCTCGTTGGGGTCACGGAATTTGTGACGCCCATCCGGTCGCTTTAGCGATGTCTTTGCATGTGACACCTATGAGCGATTTATGAGCAAAAACGTGCAAAATCGCTCATCGGTGACATGCCCACCAATTTTCGAATATTGCTGCTGCTCGGTGTAAGAAGTAGTTTGTCGCTCTTGCGTCAGCACACATCGCTATGTGTGACACCACAGGAATGAGGAACCTCACCTTACCTGCGGCCAGCCGCAATGAGGAAGGAAGGAGGTGGGCGGGATGTTACGTCCCGCTCATCTCCACCTCTCCGCTTCTATTGGGCGGCGGTTCGGTGGCGCTGCTGTGACGTCGCAGTGATGCTGAACGAACCACCCCCTTAGAAAGGAGGCGGTTCGCAGGTGACAGCGACGTCGCAGAGCAGGTATGTGCGTGTGACGCTGCAGTAGCGATAATGTTTGCTACGGCAGCGATCACACGTTATCGCATGTACGATGGGGTCGGGTGCTTTCGCGCTCGACATCGCTGGAAATTGCTAGCAATGTCGTAGCATGTAAAGCGGCCTTAAGTCATTGATTCTAGTTTCCAAAATGGGCTCATGAGATTATGATGAAGGCGTATTTGCCGAAACACACAATCTTTCTTTCCATATTCATTTGGGACTGAACCTGACATATTGCCAGGATTCTTAAACTTATTTTTTAAAAGAGATATTAAATAAAAGTTAATTTTTATCCTACACTTGGATGTGATCCTTCGCTGGAATTTTCCTCTTTTCCTGTTTTACTACAGTGTTGTGTGGCAGCTCCTGCTCCTCCGAACGTGGATTATCTAAGGATTTCTTCTACGGCAGAACTGATGAGCTGAATACATATTTTCTCTATATATTCAGTCCACTTGGAGTACTTGCAAATCAATTTGTGACAAATCACATTTTGGGGAACAATTTGCCAAAATGGAAGTATTTGAATTTCAAAAAAGTCACTCACCTCTAGTAATAACAACAAAGCAGCAGTGTATCTTTGCAATTCCTAATTTTGCTACATTAGTTCCAGTTCCATTAAATTGAGTAATACATAATATTGCAGGGACTTTCATGTTTAGGTTTGTGTTATTTTTTTATTTCACGCTTCATGTAGGCTTGACTTCCCTCTATAAATGATGCAGTAAAACAAAAAATAAGCTGCTACAAAATCTGAATTTAAAGATATACGGATAGGGAATTTAGATTGTGAGCCACAATGAGGCACAATGAGGACAGTGATGATAACTGCAGAGCGCTGGGGAATTAATGGAGCTAGATAAGTGAGAAAAATAAATAAAATAAATAATAGTCTGTAGACAAGGCGTTCATATTGGCCAGCTGCTATAGAGATTACCGCTAGCACCCTGTAGATTGATTAGTCAGTGCTGGAAATATAGGAACAATTTTTCAACATTTGCCAAATTCAGCAGGGACAGCTCTGCTATTTGTCTGTATTAGATGTCATACCGTAATGAGAGGTTCCTTTCAGAAAGCAATAATACTATGGTAGAAATGAGAAGGAGGCATTTCTCGAATAATTTTAATTTCACACTATTTTTATCTGCATCTACAAAGAAACATGCCCTGGGATACTTGGCCAGCCGAGTCTATGTGAATAATGGAGCTGAGCAAATTACCTGAGTCAAACTTTATGAAATTCACAGGTCACGGTGAAGTCAAATTTGGTAAAAATTACTAAATTATTTCAGCTCCCTTTCTACATACTGCAGAAGATTGCATCTGCCCCATGATTTCAGGTCACACAACCTCAGATAGCAAATGAGGTAAATCAGGCTCTTTCACTCTAGGTAGGTGCTATTGAGGTAAACAAATATAGTACAATAATAACCTCAGCACTCAAATGGACAAGAGAAGATCTTAGAATTTTGAAAAATGTTTTAGTTGGATAAACTGCAAAAAGGTGCACAAAAGGTATAGCAAACCCGACGTTTCAGCTTTACAAGCCTTTCGCGAGGTTTTGCCTAAAATGTGAAACACAAGTATCAGTATGTACAAAATATACAATATTTACAAATAATATACAATTATGCATAAATTATGTGGGCACATACGTGGAATGAAGAGACGCGAGTCACAGGCGAACCGCCAAGCAAAATTTCAGAGGTGTCACATTTTTGCAGTACAAAAAGGTTCTGCATAAACATTGAAAAGATGGTACATGTTAGTATAATCAACAAATCATAGAGAGATTGCAGTAAAAGGTGACAACATGTAACATACAGGCATATAAAAATGCGGCATTTACCATCACATGAATGCCACTATCTCCATTGCCACCACTGCCTCACCAGGATGTCTCCTCCTCCCCAGGCTCTCACCAGCAGGTAATAATGCAGGATTAACCCCTTATCTACTTTAATAGTATCCTCATATGCCCTTTCCTGTTTGGCATTATAATCTCACCTCCTCACTCATACCTCCTTTACTTACAGTGGCACTATTTCCCCAAAACTATTTTCCATGATCCCTGGTTGGTATGTATCAATGTTTACTCAGTTTGTAGCCATCTTATTCATCATACAGTTTATGCATCCTTTTATCAATGGTATTTACTCTAACCAGCTTATATGAATGACAGGCATCTAATCAATGTTACTCTGAGTCTTCCTGATTCTTCTGTGACTGGGCAGCCTGTATGTTACATGTGGTCACCTTTTGTTGCAATCTCTCTATGGTTTTGTACTTCAATCTCTCTGATTTGTTGATTATACTAACATGTACCATGTTTTCAATGTTTATGCAGAACCTTTTCTACTGCAAAAATGTGGCACCTCTGAAATTTTGCTTTGCGGTTCGCCTGTGACTCGTGTCTCTTCTTTCCACATATGTGCCCACATCATTTATGCATAACTGTATATTATTTGTAAATATTGTACATTTTGTACATACTGATACTTGTGTTTCACATTTTAGGCAAAACCTCAAGAAAGGCTTGTAAAGCCGAAACCTTTTGTGCAGCACCTTTTTGCAGTTTATCAAATTAAAAAAAAAAAAAAAATTCTCAGATCTTCTCTTGTCCATTTGAGTGCTAAGGTTATTATTGCACAACCTCAGAAGTGATTTTTTTTTTTTTGAAGCTAAAGAAACTTACACAAAATATTTTGACTCTAATTATCATTTTACAGTTCACAATGAATGTAGCTGATAAATGTAGCTTATTTCAGATTTATGGGCTGTAGACATGGTCACTTATGATCATAAAGATTTATTATAGTTTTACAATGTGTCTGTGAAAAATATTTTCTGTCTATGATTTTTTGGTAATACATCCAGAAAAAATAAAAAGTCCAATTGGCAACCCTGAGTCAGCAATAGAGATAAGGAGAGAAAGTCATAAAACATTGGACAAATACTCCAGACAGCAAAGTAGAATTTAAAGCGTAACCTTCACTTTAATTTTTATTTAATAAATCAAAAGGAACCATGAAAATAATCAACTCTGTAATGTATCTTATCTGAGAAATTTGCTTTTTACCCTGCCAGAATTGTTCAGTCATTATCAAAATTAGCAATTCTGAGCTAAAATCTGTATTCATTGAAGACTTTGCTATAACTGAGAATAGAGATGTTACTGATGAGATTCTATGTAGATAGAAGAGGGGGGAGAGGTAGAGCTCTGCCTCTAGCTCCTCCCTCTGCATCTAACTCCTCCCTCTGCCACTAGCTCCTCCTTCTGCCTCTAGTTCCTCCCACCATCATAAAATCTCAACAGTTACACTGCCATGTCCTATCTCAGTATCTCAGGGTGAATATTTGCTTTTTTAAAATACAGAATAAAATTCAACAAAACTATATCTGTTTAACTACTAGCCAAATTTTACATCTCTACATGAGACACTAGTGCAGCGCCCTCTTGCTAGTGCCGGCACTTTGATGGTATGCCAATATAGCATTTCTTATAATGTAATCTTTGGGAAGGGTATTGAATTATCTTTAAAAAATATATAATAGAGAGTTGTATTTGTATGTGTTGAGCACCTGTTTCATCCGTATAGCTATCCATTAATGGGTGTCTCAGTCAGGACCATATCCTGCTTTGCCATTGTTTCCATTGATATCATTTAACACATGGTAAAGTTTTAATAATTGAAACAGGTTGGGCCCATGCCGATGGGTAGATGGGAACACACTGTCCCATTAGGATGGCTTTTATGCTTTTTTAATGAAATTAGCATTCACTGAGTACCCTCTGTTATTTATGTGTACTGTTACTATTTACTTATTTACTTGCTGTAGCGTATATGCTCATTTTTGAGTTTTATTTTTTTTTGGGGGGGGGGGTTGTCTGTGAAATGACCCAAGTGTGAATGTACACTTTGCACATGTACCAGCTTATAGTCCAGCTCATCTTTTTGGTTTTGCTGAAATTTTTTGTACTGCACGTAAAAAGACGTAAAAATTCACTAGAAATAAAATAGAAATCCTTATTGTTATATGTTCATAAAATCAAAGTAAAAACATATAAAAGAAGGGGAGTGAAATAAAACGAAATACATAAACTGCTGCTAGGGCATGTATGGAAAGTGCCAAAGATATACAGAAATGAAAACAAGTATTATGACAAGCTAAATGAAAAGTGTGATAAAACATTTTTCATAAACAAAAAATAATAACTGAGTAATATTCCAGTCACACAAAAAATTATATATTCAAAGTGACACACATAGTACCATAGTACTAACATAACAGTTATTATGCACAATCAGGGAATGACAAAGCTATATTAAACAGTAAACTGCCCACCAGACCTTGACATACGTTTTGCTTTGAGCTTTATCAAACCATCAACTGCCAGTGATTCAAAGCAGCCCACAGATGAATGGCGCCCACTGCCGCAACACTCCACATGCCCGCATTATCACTGACCCTCCTCTGCTGCACACTGATCCCTTTGAGCCATGACACCCCTCTTCAAAGCCTGACGGCAGATTTATGGCAGATTAATGGCGCCCGCCACCATGACACTACATAACCATGCAATATCGCGGACTCTCCGCTGCCACACACAGACCCTGCTGAGCTGCTCAACTGCAGTGTCACCCCACGAGCATGCAGTTTTGCTGTCCCTGCACCACCACTGCCGCCCCAGTAAACTATATGCGGTTTGTTAGACGCATCCCCATTTTTCCCCAGTTTGGGGGAAAAATAGTGCATCTTACTAATCAGAAAATATGATATTTCTCTCCATATTTAGTGTAGTCAATGATTTGCACTTAGTACAAAATAGTGACAAATAGGACCTCAAACCTTAGCAAAGTATTTCAATTATATAGGTCCCATTGATGGGTGCTCCTATTCACATTTACATCATTTGACACATGTTAAGGTTTTAATACTAGACAGGTTAGGACCATCCCAATGGGTACACCTTGTTGTGGTGGGATGACTTTTATGCTTTTTTTGAAAAAATTAGAGTTAACTAAGAACCCTATGTTATTTATGTGTAGTATTACTACTTACTTATTTACTTGCTGTAGGGTACATACTCTTTTTGTTTTTTTGTTTTTTTCTGTTTTTTTTTCCTTGGGTTTTCTCTGTAAAATGGTCCCACAATTGGCCTAATTGGCCTTTGGTAGAAGCAAAGGGCATTATGGAACACAAGTTCATTTCAATAAATTAAAATATCATAAAAAAGTTAAATTTATTTCAGTAATTCAATACAAAAAGGGAATCACATATATTATATAGAGTCATTACACACAGAGTGATTTATTTCAAGTGTTTATTTCTGTTAATGTTGATGATTATGGCTTACAGCCAATGAAAACCCAAAAGTCACCTCAGAAAATTAGAATATTATATAAGTCCAACTGAAAAAATGATATTAATCTCAGAAATGTTGGCCTACTGAAAAGTATGTACAGTAAATGCACTCAATACTTGTTCGGAGTTCCTTTATCATGAATTACTGCATCAGTGAGGCGTGGCATGGAGGCGATCAGCCTGTGGCACTGCTGAGGTGTTATCGAAGCCTTGGTTGCATTGATATCAGCTTTCAGCTCATCTGCATTGTTGTGTCTGGTGTCTCTCATCTTCCTCTTGTATATGGAACATCACTCATCGCAGTCACAGCGAGATGATTTTAGTTTGAGTCAATGTTCTGCAAAGAATGAGCTGTCTAATCACAAATGACTGACAAGGATCATTTCTGGACTGATTTTTAATTTAAAAAACATGAAAAATCTATCACTGTGCTGTTTTACCATATTAAATGGGCTGTTGGTTACTACTGAGGTACCATCTGTTTCTGTGAGGTCACTTTGACATTACTAAAGCTGTTTGTGTTAAAGAGCTTGAATGGTGTTGGATACAGTCCTAGAAGACTTCAGAGTGTTACACATGTACTTTCAGAGCAAATAGAGGCTTTGCCTTTTACAATTCACACCATATTGATTTGCTGTGAATGAAAACTTTTGGAGACATTGTTTCATCCTAGCAAATTAGAATTTCAAAAGATTCCATCATTTCTACTGAATAGCTCTTAACCCCTTCACCCCCGGGTGATTTTCCGTTTTTACGTTTTTTTCTTCCTTTTTTTTCCGAGAGCCATAACTTTTTTACTTTTCTGTCAATCTTGCCATATAAGGGCTTATTTTTTACGGGACGAGTTGTACTTTTAAATGAAACCATAGGTTTTACCATATAGTGTACTAGAAAATGGGAAAAAAAATTCCAATTGGGGAAAAATTACAAAAAAAGTGCGTTTGCACAATTGTTTTTGGGATATTTTATTCACCGTGTTCACTATATGGTAAAACTGATGTGTCAATGTGATGCCTCAAATCAGTATGAGTTCGTAGACACGAAATATGTAGAGGTTTACTGTTATCTAAAGGGTTCAAAAAAATTCAGATGTTTGTCCAAAAAAAGTGGCGCACTTTTTGTGCCATTTTCTGAAAACTGTAGCGTTCTCAATTTTTGGGATCCGGGGCTCAGTGATGGCTTATTTTTTGTGTATCGAGCTGAAACTTTTAACGGTACAATTTTTGTGCAGATGCTACGTCTTTATTGCCAGTTATTGCATTTTTCGCAAAATGTGCGGCGACCAAAAACATAATTTTGGGATTTTAAATTTTTTTTGACGTTATGCCATTTACCAAACAGATTAATTCATTTTATATTTTGATAGATTGGGTGTTTTTGAACATGGCGATACCAAATATGTTTGTGTGTGTGTGTGTGTGTATATATACCTATATACGTATATACAGTATATAAACAGCTCTTACAAAAATTAAGAGACCACTGCAAAATTGTCAGTTTTTCTGATTTTTCTCTTTATATTTTTGAGTAAAATGTAAATTGTTTTATTATTCTATAAACTACTGACAACATGTCTCCGAATTTCCAAGCAATACATTTTGTATTTATTTTCTGAAAATGAGAAATGGTCAAAATAACAAAAAAAATGCATTGCTTTCAGACCTCAAATGATGGAAAGAAAACAAGTTCATAATCATTTAGAAACAACATTACTAATAATGTTTTAACACAGGAAGAGTTCAGAAATCAATATTTTGTGCAATAACCATGATTTTTAATCACAGCTTTCATGCATCTTGGCATGCTTTCCACCAGTCTTTCACACTGCTTTTGGGTGACCTTATGCCACTCCTGGTGCAAAAATGTAAGCAGTTCTTTGTTTAATGGCTTGTGACTATCCATCTTTCTCTTGATTACGTTCCAGAGGTTTTCAATGGGGTTCAGGTCTAATGATTGGGCTGGCTATGACAGGGTTTTGATGTGGTGGTCCTTCATCCACACATTGATTGACCTAGCTGTGTGTCATGGCGTATTGTCCTGCTGGAAAAAAACAGTCCTCAGAGTTTGGGAACATTGCCTGAGCAGAAAGAAGCAACTCTTTTTCCAGGATAACCTTGTATGCGGCTTAATTCATACGTCCGTCGCAAAGTTTAATCTGCCCAATTTCTAGAATAAGGTAATCTTCTCTGAGTCTAATTTTCAGCTTTGCCCACACTTGGTCAGCTAATTATTAGACGGAGACCTGGAGAGGCGTACAAGCCACAGTGTCTTGCACCCACTGTGAAATTTAGTGGAGGGTTGATGATTATCTGGGGATGCTTCAGCAAAGCTGGAATTGGGAAGATTAAACTTTGCGAATGATATATCAATCAAGCCGCATTTTTTTTATTGTACTAGTTTCCCGACTATAAGCATTGTTCTGATCTGCAGAAAAGTTACTCTCCTCTGATCCAAGGCCCTCTACCAACTGTAAGAGGAACAGACTCATGATAGCTACAGGAGTCATCACATGACCCTGTGCTACCATGGCAACCATTGGATCCACATGATCATGTCACGTGACTTCCGATGGAGCCGGGTAAGTGAGGGCTTACAGCGGCTGCGATGTACACCATGCTGTCACATTTTGACAGCATGGTGCAAGGGGTTAATAGGCACGAGTGGAGAGCGGATCCACTTGTGCCTGATTGCCGCACATGTCAGCTGTTCAAATCAGCTGACATGTGCGGAACTCACAGCCGGCTGCCTGCTGCTTGATGACTGCCATGTTCAGTGATAAAAGAAATTGGACTTACAGTGAGGAAAGTATTTGATATATGGACAATTTTGTAAGTTTTCCCTTACATACAAAGAAGAAAGAGTTCTGTAATTTTTATCGTAGGTACACTTCAACTGTGACAGACAGAATTAAAAACAAATAATACAGAAAATAACATTGTTTGATTTTTAAATAATTAATTAGCATTTTATTGCATGAAATAAGTATTTGATACACTAGAAAAACAGAACTTAATATTTGGTACAGAAACTTTTGTTGGCAATTACAGAGGTCAGACGTTTCCTGTAGTTCTTGACCAAGTTTGCATACACTGCCGCAAGGTTTTTGGCCCTTGTGGCCATACAGATCAAGTGCAGATCTTTGAGGTTTTGGGACTGTCACTGAGCATCATCGAATTACAGCTCCTCAGAAGGTTTTCTATTGGGTTCAGGTCTGGAGCGTGACTAGGCCCCTCCAGTACCCTAAACTGCTTCTTACAGAGCCACTCATCAGTTTCCTGACTGTGTGTTTTGGGTCATTTTCATGCTGGAAGACTCAGCCATGACCCATCTTTAATGCTCTCACTTAGGGAAAGAGGTTGTTGGCCAAAATCACGATATACATGACCCCATCCCTCCTCCCTTCAATACGGTGCAGTCGTCTTGTCCCCTTTGCAGAAAAGCATCCTCAAAGTATGACATTTACATTCCAATGCTTCACGGTTGGGATGGTATTCTTGGGGTTGGTACTCATCCTTCTTCTTCCTCTAAACACGGCAAGTGGAGTTGATACCAATAAGTTCTATTTTGGACTCATCTGACCAAGGAGCTTCTCCTATGCCTTCTCTGGATCATTCAGATGGTCATTGGTGAGCTTCAAATGGACCTGGACATGTGTAGATTGAGCATGAGGACCTTGCATGACCTGCAGGATTTTAATACATGACTGCGTAGTGTGTTACTAATGGTAATCTTTGAGGCTGTGGTCCCAGCTCCCTTCAAGTCATTGACTAGATCCTCCCATGTCGTTTTGGATTTTGTCTGTCACAGTTGAAGTGTACCTATGATAAAAATTACAGACTTCTCCATTTTTTTGTAGGTAGGAAAACTTGCAAAATTGGCAGTGTGTCAAATAGTTATTTTCCTCACTGTATATAACAGTTCCACTGTTACATTTATTATGATCTCCTTTGTTTTTATTGAGGCTGTTCTGTATGCATATGTCAATAACAAGACATCACAACCTGTCTTAGTGACCACAAACTCTAATTTCCTCATCAAATATTAATTTGACTTAGGGCGGTGTTACACGCAACGATTTATCGTGCGATCGCATGAGCGATCGCACCTGCCCCGTCGTTTGTGCGTCACGGGCAATTCATTTCCCATGTCGCACAAAGTTGTTAAACATCCGTCACACATACTTACCTCCCTAACGACGTCGCTGTGGGCGGCGAACATCCTCTTCCTGAAGGGGGCGGTTCATTCGGCGTCACAGCGACGTCACACAGCAGCCGGCCAATAGAAGCGAAGGGGCGGAGACGAGCAGGACGTAACATCCCGCCCACCACCTTCCTTCCACATTGCCGGCGGGATGCAGGTAAGTTGTTCGTCGTTCCCGGGGTGTCACACATAGCGATGTGTGCTGCCTCAGGAACGACGAACAAACGACGCGGAAAAGGAGGAGCGACATTATGGAAATGAACGACATGTCAACGAGCAACGATAAGGTGAGTATTTTTGCTCGTTAACAGTCGTTCAGGGGTGTCACACGGTATGACATTTCTAACGATGCCGGATGTGCGTCACGAATTCCGTGACCCCGACGACATATCGTATGATATATCGTACCGTGTAACGCCGCCCTTAGAGTCTGCAAGAACACAGTCTTATGCAATATATGAATGTGTTCATTAACTATGGGGAAAACACATATGCAAAAAAAGGTGGCAAACTGTATATAGCTATGGTATATGTTTAATTGGACAATGAGAGGGTTTTCTTATGCAAGAGTTGAAGGAGTAGTTCAACACTTAAAAAAAATTAGCAGCAAGGTCTAAAAATAAAAAATGCATATCTGTATTCACCCGACATTCCTCATTAATCCTATTGTATGGCGCCCTGGGTTCCCTGCTGTTCTTCTCCTCCCTTTTTCTATGTGGGATGGGTGATATTAAGGGGTATAAAATGACTAAACAGTGACACCTATACTGGCCCACAGACTGGGAGAAAACTAGTATTTTTGGTTTGAAAATTCCAGCAATTCGACCAGGAAATTATAAAAGCAACTTTTATTCCATATCTTTAAAATAGTTAAAAAATAAGCATGTTTTTAAAAAAACAAATGGTTCACCAATGCAGGGCATACACTTACGTGTTTCGGACTGGAGTATCCTTACTCATAGCATAGCCAAACTGAAATAAACATGCACATATATACACACCACTGAAGGGAAGTGGTAAGGAAAGAAAAAAAAAAAAGGGGGAGGAAGAATCTGAATATTTTACAAACAGTGATATAGCTAAATAATCCAATTCTGTTCATAAATATACAGAAGATCAGTCCTTATATTCATACCTAAGGGATATTGGATTTTTAATCTAAAAATCCACATGGCTTCTTTTCGCTGTAATTCTTTTCTTCTGTCTCCACCCCTCTTTGGATTTGGGATAGTTTCTATCACATTAACTCTGCATGTGCTGAGAACACCTTCATGTGCAGAAATAAAATGCTGGGAAGCTCCCGAGGGGTTCCTGGTACTATTATTACATCAATCATCAAGATGTTCAGAGATCCTTCTCCGTAAAGGACGGGTAGTATTACTTACATATTGAACACCGCATGCCTCACATGTAATTAAATAAATTACATATGTGGAACTGCAATTTGCAAACCCTATTAATGGGGTATTCTTTGTGTGTGACCATAGATTTAAATGTGGTCATATTGTACAGGTATTTGCATAAACCACACAACTTTTGTCCACAGCGATAACTACCAGAAATAGTCAGCCAGCTAGAATTTTTCTGTCCATGAGAAAACCGCAAAGTGTGATCACTATCTGATACTATGCTGGCAATTGTGGTACTTTTTTTGGGGATAAAATTACAACCCTTATCAAGTATGGTACTCAAAGTTGGATCTACCCGTAAAATGTATAAATTTGATTTTATAATCTCAGTCACTTGTTTAAACTGATTATTATACATTGTGATGAAATATGGTTTACCTTCAGATTTACTTTGTTTTGGTTTTACTTCTAGATAGTCACCATGAGTCTTTCTTTCAGATATATATTTACCTCTATTATTTGATGTCTGCGATAATTTCTGGATTCTAAACGTCTGTCTATTTCACTGCACTCTTGTCTGTAAAAATCCTCCGTAGTGCAGCATCTCTTGGCTTGCACAAATTCACCTGTTGGTAAATTATCAATCACATGTCTGGGGTGATTACTGCTGGCATGTAATAAAGAAGTCCCCGACTGGGGTTTTCTATATAATCGTGCTTCCACTCTGGATTCAGCCTCATTTCCAATAAGCATCATATCTAGAAAAGCAATCTGTTCCTTATTAGTTTGATAGGTAAATTTCAAATTCTGATCACTATCATAATCTATAAATTTTTTTATGTTATTTGGATTACCTTTCCATACTATTATAAGGTCATCTATAAATCTTCCAAAAAATTCTATATTTTCCATATATAAATTTTCTTGACCATATACTTTTTCTTGTTCCCACCACTTGACAAAAATATTAGCGAGCGATGGGCAAGATTTTGCACCCATCGCACATACTTGTAATTGTAGGAACAGATTGCTACTCTGCAAACATGAAGTGGTTATTTTTTTAACAGAAAGTCAGTAATAGACAGTAAATATTGTTGAAATTCCACACTGTATTTAGTGTACTTTTGCAGCTGGTTTTGTAGTGCAGTGATTGCTAAGTGATGGGGTATTGAGTAATAAAGTGTGGCTATATCCGCAGTAACCCACACATAATCGCTGCTCCACTTGATTTTGTTCATTGTTCGTAGTACATGCTTACTGTCCTTAATGTAGCTTGGAGATCTCAAAACCAGGGGTTGCAGACGTTTTTTTTTCCTTACCACTTCCTTTCAGCGTTGTGTATATATGTGCATGTTTATTTCAGTTTGGCTATGCTATGCGTAAGGACACTCCAGTCTGAAACTGGATTCCCTGCATTGGTGAACCATATGTTTTTTAAAAACATACTTATTTTTTATCTATTTTAAAGAAATGGCATCAAAGTTGTTTTTATAATTTCCTGGTCAAGTTGTTGTAATTTTGAAACCAAGAATACTATGTCCTTTGTGATTATCGGAATCAAGTTCCCTGCACCACCCTGGATTGATTGCACTCCTCCAGACTTCACATATGCTGTGGTTCGGTGAGCTGAAAATATTTTTGTTTTTCTTCCATTGGGAGAGAAACTACTATTCCCACCCTCTGAGCCTCATCTCCAGAATAGAGAGGACACAGTCGTATGTACAACTTACAGGACTCCCGGAAGGAGCAAACCAACTGTGATCCCCGGCAAACCACTGTGGAAGTGGATGTTTGGGCTCTGGAACACTGACCATCAATCCTGCCTACCTTGTAGTTAGGGATTGGGCTTGCAGCTGAACTGCCCCCTCAGCTCTGCTTCCTGGAGACTTAATGCCTGCATTTGTGTAGCCATGCTGGTGACAGGATCCATGGTTAAAACAGGTTAGGCCGATAGTAATATAATCCAAAGCAAGAATCAAATCCAGCAGATCTTAGGCAGGAATAAATTAAAAACATTTTTATTTCTTCTTTAATAATTAATAACTGATGGCATCCAACAGAAAACAAGACATATGATCCAATGCGTTTCGACAGAAAAATATTGCAAAGTCTTATTCATGGATACTAACAATGAATGGCCATACTTCTATATAGTATGCTAAATTCCAACATACACCAGGTGACCTACTGGAGTCCAAATTGGCTCCCACAAACACCCGACAGGTGCATCTGTGCACAGGGAAAAATCACTCATAGATAAATGCATACATAAAATAGCAACAATACATAAGCAATATGATAAAAACATATACACATGAATAAACATTACTATTTTATACAAAGTTAATTATATTGAACAGTTAAGTCTTGGCGAATACTCAGTCCCTTTTGGAACCCTTATATCAAGTTTGAAAATCCAAAAGGACTCCCGATTTAAGATTTTTCTTTGACAATCTCTTCGTTTATCTGACTTGTTAACATTTTCAATGGCTTTAAATTTAAGACCTGAGAGATCCCCTCCATGTTGCAAGGAAAAGTGCTTAGAAACCGCTGAAGAACCGCACAATTACGTCTTGCCAGCATCCAAAATATGGCACCGGATGTGGTTCTTCAGCGGTCCGACTGTACAGCCGAGATATTCTTTGCAGCATATAGTACAGTAAATTAGATAAATAACGCCTTCACTGTTCCAATTCATGTGTCTCTTCAACTGATATTGCAACCCAGTTGAAAAGGAAAAAAAGGTATCACCCCTACCAAAATATTGACATACTGACATACAAATGGGGTATAAAATGACTAAACAGGGACATCTATACTGGCCCTCAGACTGGCGTCCCTGCGTTGTCCTTTATCTTAGAAGTAGGCTTGATGGTAGCCATGTTTGAGCTCCCAGCGTGACCCTGACTCCTATCCAAATCCTGTTCTTACTCCCCCTCTCCCCCACCCTTGGAGTTGGCTGGACACACCGTAACAATCCCCAGAAACAACACAGACAGGGGAAAAATAAACCAAAACTTGTACACAGGTGAGACAACAGGTGTACTGGAGGGAATAAAATAAGGAAAGAATTAACAGCACAATGGAAAAACTTCCACACCACACAAACAGAAAACTAGAGGTCACCACATATAGGTTTACCACCAAGACCGGAATCGCTGGAGCAGAAGCTGAAGCTATTATCGACAGCAAAACAAACAGACTTCCAAACCTTAAATAGGGAGGAGACAGATGAATACGAATTAGTAACCTGAGTCTCCAATAGTCTCCTATAGCCACACACCCCTCCACAGGAATTAAGTCCTGCAGAACTGGAAAGCAGTGGAAAAGACTCAGCCGACACCCGTCTGAGGCTAAGCAACTAAGAGACTTCAGGTTGCCTGCTGGCCTCTGGAATATGAACAGAGTCCAACATCACTCCAGCAGCCCTCGAGTGTGGGCCTGAACACCGCATGACAGGTGTGTGACCACTGCAGTCAACCACTTTGATCATTGCCCTAGAGCTGTTCATAGTGATTGGCCGCATTGTTCACATGCCTGTAATACCGTTACGTCCGGGTGGTGGAAGCACTGGACCGTACACCGATTTCCCCTGAGAAGGCAGCCAAGCTGGTCACCCCGCCAGAGGGTCCTGATGCACGGCAGCCGGAGCACTATAGGTAGCTGGACAGTCTGTAGAGAAGCAGGAAGGGTGGATGATGCTGAACCCACGGAGTTCTGGACGGTAGTCCGGGTGACGAGGCTCAGGGTCCGAGGCCGGGTGATAGGGTCAGGCGGGATCCGGAACCTGCTGAGCGATGGAACGGGTCACCGAACGGAGCCAGAGACTGGAGACTGGCAGAGCTGCAGAGGTGGTGGAACATCCGCCGAAGTCACCGTCAGGGTCCAGGGATGGACTTGGTTCGGAGCGACTGGCGTGGCAGGATAGGCTCTACAAGACAGGACAGGGTTAATGCAAGGCAAAGCACAGAGCAAAGCAATACGGGGACCTGAACACTAGCTTGCTAAACACGTAGAACAGGCCCCGCCCACCAGGAAAGAGAAACCTTATATACCCTGTACCTGTCTATGCAATATCCTGTTTCTGGGTGCTGGCCCTTTAAGAAAGGGTCAATGACCGCGCGCGCGCCCTAATGCGCATGCGCAAGGCCCGTGTGCCAGAAGCCAGTCCAGGAAGCGGTTAGGAGGAAGCAGGAGCGCCCGGCTGGGAGTCCCATGTCACAGAGGAGCGCCGGGAGCAGGGAGCTGGACGCATGGAGGCCGCAGGCGGGGAAGAGGAGGCCGGGACCGGAGGGGTAAGCGGGGGACGCTGCCGGGGAGCGGGAAGCGGGCCACGGGAACCGGAGGACGGGACCAGGGGATCGGGAAGCGTGACAGTACCCCCTCCCCCACGCCCCCCCCCCCGCAAGCGGGACAGGAAGGCACGAATCAGAGGAATGCCAACATTCTCCCGGGGCTCCCAGGACCGATCCTCAGGACCATAACCCGCCCAGTCTACCAGGAAGTACTGCCGACCTCGCACGGTCTTCATGGCCACGATATCTCTTACCGCATAGATGTCATCGTCAGCAATAGGAGGGGGAGCAGCACCGACCTCAGCGGAGAAGGGACCAAGGACAACAGGCTTGAGTAAGGAGACATGGAAGGAGTTGGGTATCCGCATTGTGGCCGGGAGTTGCAGCTTGTAGGAGACTGCATTGATCTTGCTGATGATCTTAAACGGCCCGATGTAGCGAGGACCCAACTTGTACGAGGGTAACTTCAATCGGACATATCTGGATGCAAGCCAGACCAGATCACCTGGGGAGAAACACGGGGGATCCAGGCGCCTCTTGTCCGCATGTCTCTTCATCCGCAATGAAGCACGTTCTAGGGATGACTTGACAGAGTTCCATATAGCTGAAAAGTCCCGAACCAGAGCATCTGCTGCGGGGACGTCGGAAGCCGAGGATACTGGCAACGGGACAGAAGGCTGCAGTCCATACACGATCTTAAAGGGAGAGCTGGAGGTAGACTCACTGATGTGCTGGTTATGGGAGAACTCAGCCCAAGGTAGGAGCGTGGACCAATCGTCATGATGGATGTTGACGTAGTGGCGCAGGAAGGAGGTCAGGATCTGATTGACCCGTTCCACTTGGCCATTCGACTGAGGATGGTAGGCCGAAGAAAAGTCCAAGGACACTCCCAGATGTTTGCAGAGAGCCCTCCAGAAGCGCGAGGTAAACTGTCCTCTGTCAGACACTATGTGTGCGGGGAAGCCATGCAATCGGAATATGTGCTGTATGAAGGAGTCAGCTAGCTCCTGGGCAGAGGGCAGTCCAGCCATGGGAACGAAGTGGGCCATCTTTGAGAAGCGATCCACCACAACCCATATGACCGTATGTCCGGAGGATAAGGGTAAGTCCGTGATAAAGTCCATTGCGATATGTTGCCACGGAACGGAAGGAATGGGCAGAGGCAGAAGACGTCCATAGGGTAGGTGCTTGGGTGTCTTGTTCCGGGCACAGGATGGACAGGCTGAGACGAAGGTTGCGACGTCTTTACGGAGGGACGGCCACCAGTAGTGACGGACAATCGTGCTCCAAGTTTTCTTCTGACCAGCATGGCCGGCGATCTTCGAGGCATGGCCCCAGTGCAGGACTCTCTGTCTGTCAGTATCTGAGACATAGGTTTTCCCAGGGGGTATCTGAGTTAGAGCGACAGGAGTCACCGGAATGATTTTACTGGGGTTGATGATGGGCTGGAACGTCTCCTCCTCCAACTCCATGGGCACGAAGGATCTGGACAGAGCGTCTGCCCGCACGTTCTTATCCGCAGGCCGAAAATGGAGTTGGAAATCAAATCAAGCAAAGAACAAGGACCAGCGGGCTTGTCGTGGATTTAGTCTTTGGGCAGACCGCAGGTACTCTAGATTCTTGTGGTCCGTGTATATGATTACAGGGTATACAGCTCCTTCCAGGAGGTAGCGCCATTCCTCCAAGGCCAGCTTCACGGCCAGTAACTCCCGTTCCCCAATGGTGTAGTTGCGTTCGGGTGCCGAAAAGCTCTTGGAGAAGAATCCACATGTGACCATCTTTCCGGAGGGGGAGTTCTGCATCAACACTGCCCCGGCTCCTGAGGAGGAGGCATCCACCTCTAAGGTGAACTGTCGGTTCAATTCAGGGCGATGGAGAACTGAGGAAGAAGCAAATGCCTGTTTCAAGGAGCAGAACGCGGCATCGGCCGCCGGAGACCAGTCCTTAGGATTAGCTCCTTTTTTAGTCAAGGCAGAGAGAGGTGCAGTCAAGGCAGAGAAATGCGGGATGAACTGACGGTAGTAGTTCGCAAAGCCGAGAAAGCGTTGGATAGCCTTCAGTCCGGAAGGAGGAGGCCAGTTGATGATGGCAGACACTTTCTCTGGGTCCATCTGCAGGCCAGTGTCCGAGATTACATAACCCAGGAAGGGAAGAGATGACTTTTCGAAGATGCATTTCTCGTACTTGGCGTACAGACGATTCTCTCTAAGCCTCTGGAGGACTAGCTGCACGTTCTCTCGATGGGTTTGTAGATCCGGAGAGAAGACTAGGATGTCGTCCAGGTACACCACGACACAGACATAGAGGAGGTCTCTGAACACGTCGTTCACCAGTTCTTGGAAGACGGCCGGAGCATTACAGAGACCAAAGGGCATGACACAATACTCATAGTGCCCATCCCGAGTGTTGAAAGCAGTTTTCCATTCGTCTCCACGGCGAATGCGAACCAGGTTATAGGCCCCACGAAGGTCCAACTTGGTGAATACACGAGCTCCTCGGAGCCAATCGAATAGTTCGGGGATAAGCGGCAGAGGGTATTTGTTCTTTACGGTGATCTGGTTTAATCCCCGGTAGTCAATGCAAGGGCGCAGATCACCTTCCTTCTTCTTGACGAAGAAAAACCCCGCTCCGGCAGGGGACGAGGACCTCCGAATGAACCCCTTAGCTAGGCTCTCGGTGATATAGGTAGACATAGCTCGTGTTTCAGCAGGGGACAAGGGGTATATCCGTCCTCGAGGAGGCGTAGTTCCTGGCAATAACTCGATAGCACAGTCGTAGGGACGATGAGGCGGTAGTACCTCTGACTCCTTTTTATCAAACACGTCCGTGAAGGACCAGTAGGCAGAAGGCAGTCCTGGTAGAGACTCTGGAACCGGAGGGCGTCGGACGGGCTGGATGGATTTCAGACATCTCTCGTGACACGAGGAGCCCCATCGGGTGATTTCACCTGTACTCCAGCTGACCGATGGTTCGTGTGTCCGTAACCATGGAAGTCCCAGCAGGATCTGATGAGACATGCGCGGGAGGACGTAGAAGGTGATCTTCTCGGTGTGCAGAGCACCGATCCTTACTTCCACAGGCTTGGTGATCAGGGAGACGGTGTCAGAGAGGGGTTTCCCATCAACAGAGGCGATCACCAGCGGTTTCTCTAGTGGGAGGACAGGCACCTGGTACTTATCCACCGTGGCCTGCTGGATGAAGTTGCCTGCTGCTCCGGAATCGAGATACGCTTCTGCCGTGAACCGGGTCTCTTCTGTAGTGACTTGAATAGTCCAGGTAACGGAGTCTGAGAGAGTCCCAGCACCTAGGGTGGCCTCTCCTACCAAGCCTAGGCTTTGGAGTTTCCCGGCTTCTCGGGACAAGAGCGTAGCAGGTGTGTGCCACCACCGCAGTAGAAGCAGAGACCCTTTGCTAGTCGTTCTGCTCGGCGTTATTCCGACTGCTTCAGGCGGTCAATCTGCATGGGCTCGGAGGTAGAGACGCCAGGTGACGCCAACTGGGAAGCGATGGACTTCTGGGGTGGGGAGGAGTGCCGTATCGGACGCCTCTCGCGGGACACTTCTTTGGATCGTTCCTGAAAGCGAAGATCCACTCGAGTCGCTAGGGCAATCAGGGCATCCAGGGTGGAAGGCACGTCACGTCCAGCCAGCTCATCTTTAATACGACCCGAGAGGCCTTCCCAGAAGGCGGTGGTTAGAGCCTCATTGTTCCACCCGAGTTCCGAAGCCAAGGTGCGAAAACGGATGGCATATTGACCCACCGTCAGAGTCCCCTGACGTAGCCGGAGGAGAGATGAGGCAGACGCGGAGGCGCATCCGGGCTCGTCAAAGGTGCCACGAAATGCCTGCAGGAATTCCTGGATGTTGGAGGTCACCGGATCCTCCTTCTCCCACAAGGGGTTCATCCAGGCCAATTCCTCTCCCTCTAGATGGGACATCATGAACGCGACCTTGGCTTGGTCGGAGGCAAACAAGTGCAGCAGCAGCTTGAAATGGAGAGAGCATTGATTGATGAATCCCCTGCAGGTCTTGGGATCTCCGGCGTACCGGGGTGGTGAGGCCAAACGACGTTTGGAAGCATCCGAGGAGTCTGCCACGGAAGCAGTGGCCGTGGATTGTACAGTGGAAACCCGAGATGCTGAGGATGTGGTCGTCGCTTGTAGCGCATTCAGGCGGGCATCCACAGAAGACATGAAGTTCAGCATGCGGGTCTGGGTCTGGGTCTCACGCTGGCGTGTGAGTTCCTGCTGCAAGGCCGCTAGTGCTTCGGCGGGATCCATGGCCTGTTCTAGCTGTTACGTCCGGGTGGTGGAAGCACTGGACCGTACACCGATTTCCCCTGAGAAGGCAGCCAAGCTGGTCACCCCGCCAGAGGGTCCTGATGCACGGCAGCCGGAGCACTATAGGTAGCTGGACAGTCCGTAGAGAAGCAGGAAAGGTGGATGATGCTGAACCCACGGAGTTCTGGACGGTAGTCCGGGTGACGAGGCTCAGGGTCCAAGGCCGAGTGATAGGGTCAGGCGGGATCCGGAACCTGCTGAGCGATGGAACGGGTCACCGAACGGCGCCAGAGACTGGATACTGGCGGAGCTGCAGAGGTGGTGGAACATCCGCCGAAGTCACCGTCAGGGTCCAGGGATGGACTTGGTTCGGAGCGACTGGCGTGGCAGGATAGGCTCTACGAGACAGGACAGGGTTAATGCAAGGCAAAGCACAGAGCAAAGCAATACGGGGACCTGAACACTAGCTTGCTAAACACGTAGAACAGGCCCCGCCCACCAGGAAAGAGAAACCTTATATACCCTGTACCTGTCTATGCAATATCCTGTTTCTGGGTGCTGCCCCTTTAAGAAAGGGTCAATGACCGTGCGCGCACCCTAATGCGCATGCGCGAGGCCCGTGTGCCAGAAGCCAGTCCAGGAAGCGGTGAGGAGGAAGCAGGAGCGCCCGGCTGGGAGTCCCATGTCGCAGAGGAGCGCCGGGAGCGGGGAGCTGGACGCATGGAGGCCGCAGGCGGGGAAGAGGAGGCCGGGACCGGAGGGGTAAGCAGGGGACGCCGCCGGGGAGCGGGAAGCGGGCCATGGGAACCGGAGGACGGGACCAGGGGACCGGGAAGCGTGACAAATACACCAAAAGAGAGAGCTTGGAGACTAACTGGACACTGAAGCAGTGCTACAACTTATGATGAGACGAAGCGCAGCACTCCCTCTCATCATTGTCTCACTTTGTCTGAGCTCTGACAGCTCAGCACAGTGTTGACATCAGTTCTGCGCACCACTGTGTTGAGCTGTGCAGAGCACAGACACAGCAGGTGATTGAGGAGCAGTGGTGAAGGATTGACGAAAGGTGAACATATATTTATTCAGTACACGGTGGGGAGCATAATAGTATGTGGGGCTGCATAATGCTATGTGGGGCTGCATAATACTATATGGAGGAATATGGAGAGTGTATTATAGTACATGAAGTACTTTGGGGTGCATGGGCCCATTATGTATGGAGGACTATCTGAGGCCCATTATACTATATAAAAAACTATGTGAGGCCCATTATACTATATGGAGGACTATGTGAGGCCCATTATACTATATGGAGGACTATGTGAGGCCCATTATATTATATGGAGGACTATGTGTATATTATATGGAGTACTATGTGAGGCCCATTATACTATATGGAGAACTATGTGAGGCTCATTACTATATGGAGGACTATTTGAGGCCCATTACTATATGAAGGACTATGTGAGGCCAATTATACTATATCGAAGGCTTTGTGGGGCCAATATAATATTTGGAGAGCTATGAGTGAGCCTTTATAATTTAACTTATGCTGTATGCAAGCAAGGTTTGTGTGGGGTCCATCATACTGTGTGGAGGGCTTTGTGGGAGCCATTATACAATTTGGAGCATAGTAAAGGTCATTATACTGTATGTAGGCCCATTATACTGCATGGAGGGCTGTGTGGGGGGTCACAGATTGGGATCTTACTGTGTCACCATTCATTGCTAGGGTAGTTGAATGGGAATATAGTATGGTCATCATACTAGTTTTTTTGTATTCAGTACAAACCGGGAGTGGCCCCCTTCTCAGTGAGCTGGACATTTCATTCTGTGCATCCCCCTGACTGTGTGTCCTGTTGGGACCCGGTCACTCTCAGCCATTAGCCACATTGAGGCCTATTTTAGACCCATGGTAAGGTTTTAATATTAGAGAGTGTAGGTACTATCCCAACTGGGTACACCTTGACGTTTGGTGGGATAGCTTTATGCTTTTTTTGATCAAAAACAGTGTTTACTAAGTACCCTATGTTTATATGCACTATGCTTTTATTTAGTTACAGCAGGGTATGTTTTCCCAATTTTTTCCTTGGTTTCTCTTTGTTTTATGGCCACTCTGAACATGGTCTTACAAGCTCCATGTATACCATCTCATACTCCGGCTCACATTTTTGTTTTTATGCAGTTTTTTTGTATTCAGTACAAACAGCGAGTGGCCCCCTTCTCAGTGAGCTGGACATTTCATTCTGTGCATCCCCCTGACTGTGTGTCCTGCTGGGACCCGGTCACTCTCAGCCATTAGCCACATTGAGGCC